>NC_040881.3:17486295-17553795 GCF_900634795.4 Betta splendens
GTTGGGGTTTGGGTTGTGTCGGGTTTTGAGCAGTGAAGCTGTGATGGAGCCACATGATGTTTGCGGACTGGTGTCCTGCTTTTGGAACAGC
Source organism: Betta splendens (assembly GCF_900634795.4). Lineage (NCBI taxonomy): Eukaryota > Metazoa > Chordata > Actinopteri > Anabantiformes > Osphronemidae > Betta > Betta splendens. The sequence goes on from NC_040881.3 coordinate 17,486,387, forward strand.
TCCCAGGGGCTCCATCATGGTTTCAGCTTTGGAGCCGTTGGTTTTTCATTTTGAACTTTCTTTTTCAGATATCAATTCATTGCCATGTAACATAATGACGCTTCTTTTACTGTTTACTTTTTTTAATATTGTTTTGAAAGCTTTATATTCATTAAATGATTTAGGTGAGTTTGGTCTGATTTGAAGTAGATAAGTGGATCGTTGTGCAGGTTTTTGGAGAAGAGGAGGAGACGGAGGTGGTTACTGCAGAGATGTGGTTTCCTCTGCCGTTGACACCAACTTCCTGTTTGTGTTATTTCTGTCTAACCTGTATATGTTTCTCCCTATCCCAGTTTGTTGCTTTCAGCCCCTCCTCCTTCCGTCTGTGTCTGCGTTCATCCTCAGCTGTGTTTCAGCTGCTACTGGGTCAAATGAATGGTAGAGTTTGATTTCATGACGCTTTTACCCAATGTGTGTTATCGCATATCCATCAAACCATACGGAGGAAAGGAATTTTATATCCTTCTCTCTGAGACAGACATTATAGGATTTAAAGTCTAGTTTAACAGAAATCTAGATAGAACCAGCCAAAGCATGAATCTGTCCAAGAAGCACAAATGTTGTCCTGAATTGGCCGCTCACTGAAGCCGTGTGTGACTGTGTGGGAAACTCGAACCAGACACATGATTCCAACAAGTGTCAACCTCCTGTCGCCTCAGTGGCTCAGTATGAAGATGAGTCATGTTGAAGCAGCTTTGGTAGGAGATCCAGCCCCATTAGCTGTTTGTATGACGTAACGTGGTACAGTAGCAGCACCCCACTGTGTTACCTCGGCTCAACCCTGCCAGCCTGCATCCCTCCATCTCTCTGAGTTCACAGATGGTGCAGCAGATAACGTTACAGCGTGTTTCCTACTGCGTGTGCGCCTCCATCTGTGTGTGAGTGGGTGTATTTTGTCTCGTCCTTTGTGCTTAGGTCACAGTATGAGATGATAATCTGGCCTCATTGCAAATGTCCATGCACAGAAACAATGGCAGATGATTGCAGATTACAGCTGTGGATTATCCAGCAGGAGATTGACACATGGACAGAGATGGAGCGAGGAGAGGACGAACATGGACGTGGGTGTAGCATGTAGGGAGACATGATTATTATAAGGGAGATTAAAGATGAAAAGATTCATTCTAGGCTAGTGCTGCTTTAAATACTAATGAGGAATGAGTTCTGTGACACTGCTCCTCATTTACACACTCGCATTCACTTCAACCATAGATATATGCTCAGAAAGTATCATTCATGTTAAACTGACAATAAAACAGTTTACCCCAAAGTCGACAAAAAGAAAAGCAGATGATAAAAAACTATGGGTTTTAACCCATAGTTTTTTTACAGTCACACTCTTTTTACAGTCACACTCTGCTCAGATGCTTAGACCATATTTTCCTTGCTCCATTATTAAAGTTTAATCTAAGATAGTAAACTAATCTTGGAGCCAAGGACCAAATAACAGCGTATCATCATCATCATCATCATCATCATCATCATCATCATCATCATCATCATCATCATCATCATCATCATCATCATCATCAACATCGCTCTTAAAAAAACAAATAAAAGAAAAGAAAACAACAAAATAACGCAAGACAAGAGTTAAAAAACAATAAAATCAATCAAATTAAACAAATCACCAACTCATACTGGGTTAAAAGAACCAGCTCAGTTTAGTTTTAGACACAAAGACGAACCAAACGAGCTCAGTGTATAGTTTGATGATCTCTTTCTTTGACTGGTTGTGTTCTAATGTAACAGAAGATGCTGGAGCACAGCAGGTTGTAGGTGGACGGGTCGGTCATCCTCAGATAAGCTCCTCTCTGTGCCCCAGCTATTGTTCCCTAAGCCCCTTCTGCTGCTCAGTTACCACTCAGTGGTTTAGGCTGAGGCCAGTGTGTGCAGCCTCCTCCTTCATTCTCACCCTGTCTGCATCACTGTATCACAGCAGACATGACCAGGACGTGATAGTGGGAACTTCATCTCACCTGGAACCGTGAGGCTGTGACACTCAGTGATACTAATATGGGTTGAAGTGGGTCAGACACCGTTTAAATCTCATGTTCAGATCAAAGTGAAAGTGAGAGGAGCAATCGGTCCGCGTGAACAGGAGGAAACAGGAAGTGTCCTCCATCTCTGAGGAGTTACAGCCTCTGGCAGAAAGAGGAGGCTTGGTCTTCAGAGTCACACACACTCGAACCATTGCTGACTGGAACTTCTTCTCTAAGACTAAACAAATCTTAAAATGCTGTGACCTAATCTTTGATACAGTAGATTTAAAAAGATGGATATGAGAGAAGATAAGAGGGATGAATAAACAGAAAGAGTGAGCAAGAAATAAGAAAAATGAGATTGGGAAGACGGGGAGGGAGGAGGGAGGTGGAGGGAGGATTATTGAGTGTTTAGATCAGTAAATCCTGTGTGTGTTAATGTAGCAGAGCGACAGAGCAACGAGGGGCAAAACGTCGCCGCTCAAAACAGAAACGGTTGTTTACACCAGAGGCGAGGATCCAGAAGGCAGCGAAAGGAGCGAGATCTGCTGGAGTGAGTGAAGCAGGCGGGTGGAAGCTGAAAAGCTGAAAAGCCACCATTCCCACGCGGACGCAGTCTTCACCTGGGGCTCCACGTTCTTTGGCTTCATGTCAGGTGACGCTGCGGTGGTTCTGATGATGACCAGCTGTGGGACCTAACATGCTGCTGCTCATTAGTCTTTTCATAGCAGGTGAGTGGTTATTCATTTGCTTCATGGTGCATTTTGAATTCAAGTATGTGGTTCATGCCCCCGACCCCCCCCCCCCCAGTCCCTCCATCTCTCCCACAGCCCCTTCTCTCTCTCTCCCTGCCGGTCCACATGTCAGTCAGCCCTGCAGCCTGGACATTCCTCCCCGTGTCCCAGACGGAGCTCGGCCCTCTTTTCTCCAACTCCAGCCCCTTCTCCTTCTCCCAGAGCCTCCTCGTGCTGCCTCCTCCTGGCTCAGGTCCCAGACCAAGCGTCCAGGCTTCATTCGGCCCCTACTCAGCAACTCAGGTATGAGGGCGAGGGAGATGACAGCTGCTGGTCGAATGACTCGCCTCCATGCCAACTAGCTGCACGCTCCATTCCACAGCTTGTGCCAGAGCCTGTCGTTCCTCTCGGCCCGTCTCCGTCGGCCTCCCTCCTCTCAGAGCACATAGAGAGAGAGAGGGATGAGGGAGGGCGGGTGAGGTTCAGGGTGAGGGTGCTGTTCCATCAGCAGGGGGGTGCCCGCTCCCAGGAGATGTGCGTCACCCTGCATGCTTTCAAGGACACAGAGGAGCACAAGGCCTTCTGCACGGCCCACGTGAGGATCAGACCCTCATCATCATCACTTCATCTCCTCCTCCTCCTCGACCCACCTGTCTGTCTGTGTTGTGTCCCAGCCACCTCTGGGGCTGTGTGTGGCGACGCTGACCCTGCCCGATGACTGGTTTGAGGACAAGCACTCGAACCGTTCTCATCACAACTGGGACAAGAGGCACAGCAACATCCAGCTTCGCGAGCGGCACCGGGGCAGACGTCATCGCCCCGTGACCAGGACCCCTCCTCTACTCAGGTGAGCGGCTGCTTGTCCCTCAGGGCCCTGTTCACATACGTAGGGGGGGCCAGTACTGGGTAAACCATGCACCATGAAGACATGTCCTTATGTGAGAGGTGAGGTCACGGTGTGTTTCAGATCCTATGCAGGCGTGGATGTGGACACGCAGGCCGTCACATCCCCCAGGGGTCCCCTGAGAAACCTGATCCAGCTCTACTATTCCTTCTCTGACGCCGACGCAGAGCTGCAGCCAACGGGGTACTTTGCTAGTTGCTATACAGCGATAAATGATCAGCCCTCAGGCCGTTTAGCCCATGAATGTCTAATGTGCTGTTTCTGCTTTCACAATCATCATACGTCACACTGTGTGGAGGACAGAGCGGCTCAGTCCCAGAGGCAGCTCGTCCACATCAGAGCAATGACACTGCATCAGAAGGAGGTGGAGGCGGAGGTGGAGCGGGAACAAAGCTGGACCGAGGAAGAGGAAATGTGTTTGAACGGGCAGGAGGAGGAGGAGCTGAGCTTAGACTCACATGTCATGATTCGGTATCACAGAGGTCCAGTCATAATAGGAACTCCAATAAAGGTGTCTGTGAATCTGAGAGCCAATGTCAGCGCTGAGTCTGTAGTCATAAGGTAAGAACTGAATTCCTTCAAAGCTGTTCTTCATCAGTTCTTGTAGTGATGGAGATTATGTGTGTGTCTGTGTGTGTGTGTGTGTGTGTGTGTGCGTGTGTGTGTGTAGGCTGAAGGTGAAAAAAGGCTTGGTGTCAATGGTGGCCCAAAGAAGCCTGACCTCTGACCCCTGGGCAGTGGCTCTGGAGAGAAGCCAAGGCGCCAGGCATGATGTGTTGTCCATCCTGTGCCACAAACACAGTGTGCTCCAACAGACACATAAGTAAGTTATCAAGAAATGAAGAACTATAGGCTGAGGCTGCAGCACATCTGGCCAGTTACAGAGACGTCCACAGCGTTAGCTGAGGCTGCAGCACATCTGGCCTGTCTCAGCACTGACACTCTGCTCGGGCTCTGCAGCCCTGCTCTCTCCCAGCAGGTAGTGTGTCTGTCCGTCGACGGCCTGAGACGGAGCTTCGGCGTCGCCATGACGGTGACTGCCAGCTGGTGGGTGGAGTACTCTGGGCATGGCAGCCCCTCATCCCCACAGGAAGCAGCCGTGAGCAGCTTCTCATTCACTGATCGATACATTAGTGGCATCACTCCCATCACAGAGGTACATCATTCATTCTCTTAACCCCAGTTATTTCTCTGATTAGGTTCAAATACTCTGATACATCTGTGTTTCTTGATCTTCTATCATCAGAGTAAGACCATCATCAACACAGCATTACTGAACAGCCAGCCGGTGTCACTTCCTGTCATGGTGCTGGCCATCGGTCATGATGGGAAGGTGTCAGACGTCACTTCTGCTGTCACGTGTTACTCCACCAACGAGGACACTGTCAAGGTGCAGCGCAGCTCACCACACTCCCAACATTCTCGTTCTTACATGTTGGGAACTCAAGCAGGATGTTCCTCTCGTCCCAGGTGTCCGGTAACTGCTCCAGCCTCTTTGTGGACGGCAGTGAATCGGGGCTGGGCAGCACCTGTGCGATGGTGGACTTCCTCCTGGGAACACTCAGCGGCTCCCTGTGCCTCCAGGTGTGGGTTCCCTCCGTGCCCCTGCGCGTGTCCCTGGTAGACCCCGTTCTCAACGCCATCGAGGGCTGGAACCAGTTCACAGAGTCGGGGTATGAGGTCTTGACTAATGAGTCTGAAACATGCAAAGCCTCTGAAAGCTTTTTAATTAATTTTCCTGTCCATCACATTTTACTTCCTGTCTATAACTGGTATTTATTCTTATATGTCCATGTAGATCTTTAAATCATCACCTGAGTATGTGGGTGGCTCAGGTTCTGTGTTCGTTTCCTCAGGTGTGTGCCGGTGTATCAACGCTCTTCTGTCCAGGTTCTGACCCAGTTTGTAGCTCAGGACTCCCAGAGCAGAACCACACACCTGCTTAGCTCATCTGATTGGTTTGTGGACGTGACAGAGCTGGTGCGTGACTGGCTTAGAGTGGAGGACCCTTGGGTGGCTTCCCTCAGTCCCCAGAACAACCTGATTGGTTTACGACCAGGAAGAACATCGCTTCATGTAGGTGATGGTGGATCCCATGCTCAGGTCTTCTTGTTCCTGTGTTGACCTGCAAACAACAGCAGACAGACACAGGTCACAATGAGCCGAAGCTCCTGATTGGTCCTCCTCACCTTCCGTTTCTCCTCAGGTCATCTCTGAGCAGTGGGACGGCATTTTGGGCAGATGTGACATCACTGTGACCTCTGACCCTGTTACCCCAGGAGACCTGTTTGTACAGGTGGTTAGTGGCCTTGGCATGTCAGTCACAGGCAGCCCCGCCCACCCATCAATCATCACCACCACAGTGACAGCATACAACACTCTGTACAACCAGCACCAGGTGAGAGAACCCTTAACCCTTAACACAAACACAATAACAAATACACTTGTCCTGTGTTCTAAATGTCCTTTATGTGACTGAATGGAAAGTTTAACACAATTCATGTTTTAAAATGTGATTAAACACCGTGTGATCTGTAATGGAAAAATTGAACAGATCACAAATTCTGTGCCATAGAAACATTGTGGGAACTTGTGTTCTGATGTGTGAACTTAATGTGATCAGAGCGACTTTAAGATTCTTTCTCTTATCAAGGCTTCATACACAGATGATGCTTTTTCATTGTTTCTCTATGAAGCTTCATTTATTCTCCACTATTACTTTACATTTAATTAAAGAACGTGTCCTGACTAATGAAGCTGCTGAATTTTGTCTCTGCAGGAGGCGTCCATCAGCATTTGGCTCCAGTTCAGCGATGACACATCATCCCTCCTCTCCTTCTTCAGCGACCTCTCCTTTTTCCTGCGTCTCTCCTCCTTGGCTGAGACCGTCGTGGAGGTGGTGCCCGGTTCCAGCCAACGGATCTTTGCCCAGGGTGATGGAGGTGGGCCTTTACTGCGAGCTGAACTCCTGGTTTCAACTTGCACCGACAAGCTGATCACCATCGACTCTAAAAGTGAAGGCGATTGGGACTGGATGGACACCAGAGGAGGAGGGGGCACCAGGTGGCTGGCCAAGGGGTCCGGTTGGATCAGAGTCAACCTAGACCTGGACCCCGAGGACGGAGAGGTGTTTGACTTTGACGTCTCAGACACTCTAGTGGAGTCCCACAGCGACATCTACACATCACACTTTGATAAGGGCAACAGTGACAATGGAAGCAATGACTATTACGATCAGACCAGAGCAAGGAGCCTTCACAGAATGAACGGGGTCGGGAATGGAGAGATGCTCAGACGGAACAACCTGGAAAGAGCGGTCCTGATGCCGAGCCAGGAGGAGGGTGCTGTGTACTTCTCCCCCAGCCAGGAGAAGGAGGCCGAGCGGCAGGAGGAGCGGGAGCAGGAGGCGCGGGAGCTGGAGCTGGGCATGGGCGCTGTCCTGGCGCTGCTCTGCCTCTGCGCCGTCCTGTTCCTGGCAAACTGTCTGCCCTGCGCCCTGAAGGACCGGCTGAGGCTCATGACCGAGGAGGACGGGGAGGCAGAACTGGATGGAGAGGAAGGAGGGAGGAGAAGCGGAGAAGGTGAAGACAGATCACAGCAGCAGCAGTGTGACCGTAAAGAGATTATCTGCTGATACAGACTGGGCTGAACTCACCTGTTGCTGGTCATCATCATGTTGGTAGTTTAACCTTCGCTCTGATCCATATGAGTCCACTCAGTTGTTTCCAGCAGGAGGACGCGTTAACATTTGTATACACTTTATAAGCTGTCCTGTTTGTTTTTGTAGAATGTGACCATCATACACCTTACTCATTAGCTGTGTTGTAAAATGTTAGCTGTGTCCAGTGCAGAGATCCCATCAAAACATTTGGCAGAATAAAGTGATGAATATATATCTGTGTGTACCTTTAGCTTTGCCCACAGTGAAAGTCCTGGCTCCATTCCAGGGCTGGGGTGTGTCTCAACCTTGTCTGTTGGTCTTCTGCTTTCCTGATTGAGGGGTTGTCATCCTGGGGAATAGATGTTTCCCTTCATTTTGTGTGAGCGTGGCCCACTGGTATCAGACTGTTTCATCTGCTGTACATACAGGCCACAGTCATTCCAAAGCTGCATCCAGAAGGCTGCTTCAGGTCTGGGGTAACAACAGACACAAACACTCACACCACAGGTACAGAGCATGTGCATCTGGGGTCGCACACACTAATGTGGGAAATGCAGATTAAAAAAACTCTCAGGTCTAATCCCAATGTAATCATACACATAAAAAGAGAAATGACGATTATTTACAAATCAACTGGTCACAAAATGTTTAATGTTCACAGTGTGTTCACAACTGAAAAGTTCAAATAAACCGAGAGGCTGGAAGCGTGAGCAACCTGAGGAATACAAAACTATGTTGTTGTTTGTCCCCATCTAGTGGTCACAATGTGCTACTGTCAAGCTTTTATTTTGAAAGTCTCTGGCGAGACAGAGGATAATAGCTTCCCACAGGCATTAATAAAGTTGAACTCTCTCTGCACTAACTAACATCCAAGTAGCTTGTGCCCATTTATTTCAGCTAAACTCGTCTTGCAAACCAAAAAACGTGGGAGCACAGGTGTATTGATGCACAACGTTGCATTTGGCAACAAGGGAGTAAGAAACAGAGTGGTGCGGTCAGGGTCAGTTGACTATCACGACAAAGCTCTCTCGCCTTTGTTGGCGTGTGGCAGAGTCCACACTGGTTGTCAGCTGTCAGCCCAGTCCCGAGCCTCCTCCGGCGGCGGCTACGCAGCCTGTGGCAGACTGCTGGTGCGTCCTCAAGTTGCAGATCCAGGCAAACCTCTTCCCGCACTGATCACAGCTGAAGGGTTTCTCCCCTGTGTGAACTCTCTGGTGCTTCTTCAGGTTCCCCGCCTCAGAGAAGTGTTTCCCACACGTGTCACAGCGGAAGGGTTTCTCCCCTGTGTGGACTCTCTCGTGTGCCTCCAGGTTGGACAGGCCAGAAAAGGCCTTGCCGCAGGCTCGACACGCGTAGCTCTTCCTCCGCCGCTCATTTGGCACGGTGCTCACAGCATGGGGCCTGTGCTGAGCAAGCAGGGCGGCTCCATGCTGTGCATTGAGAGCAACCTCGAAGCTGGCCAGCGCCGCACCGGCCCCTCTGGCGGGTGGGGCCCCACCGGAGCTCGTCTTCCTGCAGGCTAAGCTGATCCCGGAAGCAGCTGCGCTCTGCGACGGGGGGGTGCTCTGATCCCGCTGACACGGTGCCCCCGTCCTGGCCTGCGCTGGTCTCCATGGACACTGGACAGACGGCGCCTGCGTCCTCAGAGGCTTGGACAAAGCTGGGAGTAGAGGAAAATGCAGCATCAGCACACGCTCATCCAGTCAGCGTCCATGCACACATACTGCTGTGTTACCTGTGGAGCGTCTGGCTGCAGATGACAAACACGGCCCTGGAGCCACGTTGGGCGTTGCAGACGCCGGTTGCTCGGTCTCGGCCACTGCTCCGTCCTTTTGGCACTTTGCTGAACCATTGGTAGAGAAAGAGCACGAGGGCCCGCCGGCGCCCGAGGCATCAGGGGCCCAGCGGGTGAAGAAGGTCTCCAGCTCCAACAGCGAGTATTCAGAGGCGAGCGGGTTGCTGGGGCTGGCCGGGCCGTTGCTGTCTGGGACCCGTAGTTGGACCGGAACACTGGAGTCCTCAGATACGACTGCCACCGGCTGGGGAGGAGGTGTTTAACACATCAGCACGTCAACATCTAATCTAAAGGCAGAAGCTGCGTTTGACTGGATGCAGATCATCACACATGGGCATGTTTAAAGGCATCTACCACCATTTATAGAATTACTAACCAATAGGTGTAATACTGCTAGGCATCACAGCAGCCTCTTCGTTGTTTTTATGCACGAGAGGCTGCTGGAAGACTCCAATCCAAGAGTCAGGAACCAGATTATCACTACCTTCAGCACCTTGAGTGTAGGTAGTCAGGCTGGTCGACTATACTATACGTTATAAGTGTACACACTTTCCCCATGCTGCCCATTTCGTTTAGCTGTGGTAGCTTCAGATTAAAGCACATAAAAGAGGCACAAAGGAGGATGCAAGTGCTGAAATGTCCCTTGTTACTTCAACACTGTGCAGTCACTGCTCCAAGGATCTGAGACCTTAAAGGGTGGTTTAGAGCTAAAGGCTGGTGTGTTACTGCATGAACTGTCTCAGTTATATTGTGTCACAATTTTGGAACGTATGTATAATAAAAACACAAATTCATGTGCATGTTTTTAAACAGTTTTAATGATCGATAAAAACTGTGAACAGGCAGGATTCAACAAAATTGTGACACAATAAAAAAGCACATTTACAGCAGCATTTCACATTAAATCACACATTCAGTGAGAGAACTGTAGATGAAACGAAGAACGGAGATGTTTTTCCACTGAAGCATCATTAAAACACATTTGAAGCAGCACAGTTTAACCACTAAGGCAGTTGTGATCCTCTCACCAACGGTCGTGGTTCTGTGGCTTGTCATTCCTAGTAATGCAGCTCGTCACTGTCAATATCGATAGATTATGTAGATCACTGTGAACACATACACATGGCTGAAGCCTTTTTAGGTGGAGTTTCAAGTATGTACATGTAGGGTCAAAGGTCACGGGTCACTGTTCTGCCGCCCTGTTCCGATCTGATCTCAGCGTTTCCTGCATTGAAAGCCTTAAAGCCACTGAACCTGCTTTGATTCTAGGTAGACTCAGAGGACCGCGTACAGGAAGCTCCGACTTTAATGACACCCGGTCCACCACGCGGTTCAGTCTGTGCTGTGTCTGGGCCCTTGAGGCCGCTCACACATGCGTCCGTCTGCCTAGAGCTGCGAGTGATGTCTCTTTTGGTGCTTTTTTAGGTTGCTCGGGTCAGAGAACCTCTCTGGGCACAGCGAGCACTGGTACGGTCGTTCACCTGTATGGGTGTTCCTGTGGATCTTCAGGTTCCAGAACTGGGAGAACTTTTTGCCACAGACGTTGCAGCCGTACGGCCTCTCTCCAGTGTGTGTCCTCAGGTGGGATTCTAGGTTTGCTGGCGAGGTGAAGCCTTTACCACAGAACCTGCACAGGTAAACCCGTTTCCTGGCTATTTTCTGCCTCTGTGTGCTGCTATAACTGACCAGACCCTGGCTGGGACCTGGATCCAAGAAGTGTTGGGGCACCTGAACAGACAGCAGCCCCCCCTGTACCTGACCTGGGAGGGGGACAGGAGCAGGAACGGCAACGGGTTCCTCTGAGAGATCAATGACAGCAGACTGCTGCTCAAAGGCCACAGAGGTGTGGAAGCCTCTGGAGCTTTTAGTGGACTCGGCAGGCGGTGCCCCCCCAGCGCTGCCTTGCTCTGCCTCAGCGTGCATGTGGGGCAGGTATAGGGGGGGGTTGCTGTGTGAGGACGGCCCCGCCAGGCTGTCACTGTGACAATAACTACCCCCCCTGTTAGTCCAAAGTGAAGAATGGCCATAGCTGACCTCTGAGAAGGCCCGACTAGGATCCTGCAGGTCACGCTGCTGACTGCTGGAGGTGTGTGTGCTTTCTTCAAATGGCAGCATCCCTTTGTAGTCATCGGTGCTGGACTCCACCAGCCCTGGGTACAAACATTCAGCTTTATTAGAGAGAGACTGGGTTTGTGTGATGTGATCTTTGAGCCACTGAACCCCACTTACCCTCCTGGATGCTGAGGCCTGTCTCACTCTGTGTCGCTCTCACTGAATCCATCTCCTCCACCTTCACCAACACCACATCTGGCTCCTCCTCCCTCTGCAAACACAGTACAAACAGTCATGTCGCTGCGCCTCAGACATGAGGTCGTAGCTGCCCAGTAAAAGATTAAGAACACTGACTGGAGGTCATAGTGTGCTGCTGATCAACGGACATGAACAGAAAATGATGTGAACTGAAAGCAGCTACCACTCAGATCCTGGACTGAATGTGGGTCCAGAGCATGAAGTGATGAATAAACACATGCTCACAGTTCAACCACACAGTTTAATACCCACAATAACAGAAGGTTTATGAAAGACAGAACACAGAAGTCATAGATCCTGCAGGGTGTATGACAGCGACTGACTGGGAGAACCAGGGGTCACCTGACAACAGCATGATTGAGAAGGATCCTTTCCTCAAGAGTCGGACTGAAGCCAAATTTATACTACAGGAAGGAAGGTATGTGTGAACACGTTTTCATTCTTGTAAAGAGCAAATTTTATTCCACTTCAGAAACAGTATAGCATTATATGTCAAATCTTCAACTACTAAACATATGGATCATATGATTATTATCTTCAGAGCTGGTGGCTACATACGGGTCAAGATAGAACAAAAGGAATTATAAACACAAGATATTATACACATGACATGATAAAGGCTCACCGACTCCACAACAGACTGCGAGCGCTCAGATTCACACACTGATGTCCTGGAATGTTCAGAGTCCAGTCTGTTTGTGCTGCCTAGTGTTGCCAGGCTTAGACAGTGTTAAATGTTTCTACACATAAAGCCCTCGTGAGCTGCTGCTTGTGGAAATTGAAGACATTTGCATAGAAACAGGCCTGAATCGGAGCACATTCACATTTGTGACCTCCGTACGTTGTCCAAAGACTCACAGTGGCACCAAATATGATTTATTCCACAGCTACGCAGACATCAGACACCATGTGATTAAAACAGCTACACTAAACCTTGTGTTGTACAACACACACAGTACATTAGCAAAGTGTGGATTTGAGCTGTTTGTTACCACCGTGAACTTTTAGACAGAAAGGCAGCTCATGACCTGCCTTTTAAAACAAATGTTGAAAATGCTGACTAACCTCAAACATCATGGCTGCGTGTTCACCCATCAGATAAACAACATTCAGGCCTGCACCATTAAAACGGTAACATACAACTAAAGCTGCCTCTTCATACGGTCGACCACAGCCTGGTATTTTAAGACTAGGATAAAAACTAGAAACAGGAATATCACAATTCTTCTTTTCTTAGAAACAGTCACCTTAAAAACACATTTTCTGTCAAACATTGCACACATTGAGGACAGAGCACAGTTCAGGGCTGCTCCCAGGTCTCTCCTTCAGTGTGAATATCAGGGTGGCTCTTTTGCTGGTGTGTCTTCAGGTTTCGAATCCATGCGAATCCTTTGCCACACATGCTACAGCTGTAGGGTTTCTCCCCGGTGTGGACTCTCTGGTGCTTCTTCAGGTTCCCGGCCTCGGAGAACATCTTGCCACACGTGGAGCAGCTGAAAGGCTTCTCCCCTGTGTGAACACGCTGGTGGATCTCCACCTTCTTGGGTCGGTTAAACGCTTTGCCACAGTAGCTGCAGACAAAGAGTCTCTCCTTGGTGCCGGCACGATGCGCAATCTTGCTGCCGTCACTGAAGGGCTGGGACAAGGTGGGGAGACTGGAACCGTAGCAAGTCCATCCGTTAACGCTGGAGGAGGCTGATGGAAAATCAGCTGCGGCCATTGAGTAGGACAAAGGCGGCCTCTGTCCTTCAGACTCAACCACCGACTGCTCGTCAAAAAACTCCTCAACCAATGAGTCTGTACTTTTATCATTCTCACAAAACAAGTCAAACTGTGAGTCATCGCTGCCATTGTCAACATACTGGTGTGGATTTGTGTCCTGCAACAGGTCTCTGTCCTTGACAGAGGCACCAAGTTCACAGCTAAGGACTGGAGAGGAGTCACTGACCTCCACTCCTCTGCTGCTCCTGTTGCTGGGATGCCTCGTCCTGCCAGTCTGACTCTGGTTGTCCTGCTGCTCATTGCTGCCTCTCTGTCCTGAAAGCCCGCGAGGAACACACGCCAGTACTCCTTCATAAAAAAGCAGAGCTTTTAATACTTGACATACACTCACACTTGAACACATTGAGTTGAGCTTGAGGCTCAGTTCATCTCTACTCACCATCATCTCCTATAAGCTCTACGTCTTTCTCTGCTTCTTCAGCTCTGGACATGTTTGCCTCCATCTTCTCCTCCTTTACCAGCACCGCCTTCGGCTCCACCAGCTCCACGTCTGGAGACTACACAACAAGACGAGGCGTGTCAGACAAGCAGCCGGTTTCCAGAGCTTAACTCAAAGCGTCACGTCTCTCGGCCGCTGCCGGAGCCTCGACGCCACCGCTGTGTGCTCACCTTACTGTGCACGCTGTCAGATCGGATCGGCTGACTGGCTGCGTGTTGTGCAGGGGCTCTGCTTGGCCACAGGTCATACACACCACCTGCACAAGAACAGCACATCAGGAAAAAGAAAGTATGAACAGGCCTCCTACGCACATACACCAAAGCATATTGTTGCTAAGCGAAATGAACAAATAGGACAAATATGATTTATACATACACATGGATTATAGCGAATGTTCAGTGGTACAGCTCAATAATGTTTACCACTGCTACTGTACATACAAATCTACACTATGGAAAGAAAACAGTTAAAGAAAATAAAGGTCAGTTAATTAAACAATTTAGGATTTCTGGTGAAAATTCAAGTTTACAATTTACTATGTTCTTTGTTGGCAGTACATTTAAATAATGTTCACTATGAAACAACAATACAGCAGTGTCCTTCCAATAAACATTCTAATGCAAACGTAACTGCATCACACAGCAGCGATGACTGACCACTGGCAGCTTTGGAAGGGGCTTCAATCACACAACACGTTCTAACCATTTTTCTTATCATCTCAAAGTCAGACACTCACAGACCTTGATCTGACCCTGATTTTCCCTGTGACATCTCTGTCTTGCACCAGTTCGTTCACAGAGTCCTGACACTGACCATGACAGAAGGATTTCTGTTTTTTTACACGTGTAGCATCCATTTACTGACACAATAGCTGATTAGGCCAGAGCCCTAAAGGTCGTACAGGGTTCCACTGTGTGTAGCAAACACAGGCTTGCAGTGGATCTGTTGGTAGACGACCAGCAGTGCTTTGTCGAATGCAGCTGAATGACAACATTCACACTTCATAACACCCAATGATTAAGTTATGATGAAACCTGACCGCGCCTGTTCAGCGTGAGGACTCTAAAACCTGACTGTCTTTCCACTGTCTAAACAACCGACTCCTTTCACTTCTGACACACATTTTTTGTTACTTTTTTGTCTGAAAATTTACTCAGGTACAATGCGAAGGAAAACCTCCACTGATGAGTTAAAAGAAGCTCCTGCGTTTAATTAGGACTTATTATGGCCACTTGTTTTACATCCTATGACGCATTTTATGCTATTACGAGACTATTTTTAACGTGTAATTTCACCCTCCTGGTCTCGAGTCAGGGGTCCTTCACAGCCTGAACCCGCCTTCGCGCGAGGAGTTCGACCCACTGTCTGCACCTCATTCGTGCCTCTCACCGAACCCGTCACCGAACCCGTCACGGGTCCACTCTTACCGGCGCTCGGCGGCTCCCGCAGCCGGTCGTCGGCGCTGACGTGCACCCGCGGTCGGCTGCTGTTCAAGGCGCTCTCCCTGAGCCTTCTCTCGGCGTTGCCTCGGGCCATCTTCAGCTCCAGCAGATGCAGCTTCCTCTTCAGCGCTTTGTTTTCCCTCTGGCACTGCGACATCTGCAGTCGCACCACGGCGTAGTCGTCGTCCACCAGCTTGCAGATCTCCGCCACCGCAGCGTTGGCCAGCACCTCCATGATGGACGCCAGCTGGGTCTGGAAGGCCAGGCGGCTGGACATGGCTCCGACCCTCGATGACTCGCTGGAAACTGGCGTTAGCTCCTCTTGTAGGGTTACAGCGCGTTTGGACGTTGGACACTAACCATTACGACAAAAGTCAAAAGAATTCCCCGCGTTAATTATTGTTATTGCGTTGGAACAAGAAAACCTTTCCTGTCTGCGGGTTCCGCTCGCGAGCATAAAGCTTGATGACGTAGCTGGTTCTTCCTCGCGGGGTTAATGGCCGTTGTTCATTCCGTTTGTTGAACAGCGCCGCCCCCTGCTGGTTCGCAGTAGGAAGTAGTTAAGTTAAAATAGTAGTATAGTAGTAAAATAGTAGTAGTATATATAGTACTACTAATAGTAGTAGAATAGTAGTTAAAATAAACACTGTGTTTGCATTATTCAATGATTTATATTATTATGCTTAATTTATTATTATATGCCTTCACAGCCTAATCAGTTCAAAATGGGCTGCGCCACTGTCCCATTTTATTGACTGGATGGCTGAATAAAAACAGGAGTCCAGTAACAGAGATAAGTCTGTATGAGATCACAGCTCAAGGAAGTACACTGCAAACCTCTTACACATTTAATGAGGAACACATTTTAACACTGGGACAAGTCGAAGGCTGTGGAACGTACAGCTTGTCAACGGCATCCAAACAGCAACACGTACATCACAACTCTCTGACACTCTATATAGATTTTACTTTACATCTTTTTACAGTCCTTCCATATTTTAAAGAGAACAAATGACTCACACGAAAAAGACAGTTAAACCATCAGCCTTTGACAGTTAAACAAGGAAACAGTTACTGCAGGTTTGCTCTGACTCTTCTTTGTGCCTACAGCAGTTTTTTCCTGATTGGTCAGTGGAAACATGTCTTCTCATGACACACTAAATCTCTCATTAAAGCCTTCCCCCTACTCCCCTACTTCTATTGAGTATAAAAGAGGAGGCAACACATTCTGTATATTAACAGTAAGGGTGACGCACAGTCATACACGAAAAGGTGCATTTTCCATTCAACAGCAGACCGAGTGGACTCATAGAACTCTGTCAAATATTTAAAGTGCTTGTGTGGAAGAGTCTGATATTTTGAAGAACATAATTTACTCTTGTTTTTAAGGGTAAAGCAAAGAGAACCTTAGAGATAAAGGGGAAGTCATTAGCTTGAATCCATTCATTAACATTGCAAATGTTTTAAGGATTATAATAAACAGCGGACCTGAACCAACTCTAAAGACTTGGAGCACTATTTTAAAATTGTGTCAAGTAATGAAAAAATACTTATTCATTTTACCATCCATTTAGATCTGGTTTCTGTTTAGTTTATTGTCAGATTCTTGAGTTTTAGATTTTATGATGTGATTAAAGCCCACATCTGTTCAGTTTTGTATTGCATTTATCTCAATGTCTTCATAATAAATGTTGCATCTCATTTACGCTTGAAAAGCAAATTATTTAAATAATCATTAATAATCAACAATCATCCCCTGAACAGTTTCCCTTCATCCAGTCCTGAAACAATCAGCAATAGTTGGAAGTGTGTAAGGTCACGTACACAAGTAATTAAGTACGTTGGTTTGATTAGTTTGGTTGTGTTGATACTGTTTAGGCAGAAGCTTTTTGGCCACAATCCAAGCATTTGTTCTGGCACAAGCCCACATGTGTCTGATGGGAACCTGGTGAATCATCGGAGCTGACAGAGGCTCTCTGTTGTAGACCACTCAAATCAAAATCACATATTACTGCTATGACCTAGCACATAACATGTCTACATGATGTCATGGGAATATTTATGCCTACATGAGCTGCATAAATGTCCACATTAGACAAGATCAGGACGTAATTCACCGGTCTAAAGACCACACTGGGACTGCTGCCGGTGCCTGCGGACGCTACACATCTGACTGAAGGACTGTCCACAGCGTGAGCAGCTGTAGGGCTTCTCCTGCGTGTGGACGGTGCGGTGCCTCTTCAGGTGGCTGGACGAGATGAAACTCTTCCCACACAATGTGCATCGATAACGCCGCTCCCCGGTGTGGATGAGGAGGTGGACCCGCAAGTTGTTGGGCTGTGCAAAGCCCTTTCCACAGTGGGGGCAGGTGTATGGTCTCTCCCCCGTGTGCACCCGCTGGTGCAGCTCCAGGGCCGCTGTGCTGGGGAAGACGCGCCCACACACGGCACACAACACAGGGTCCTTAGCGGCCGGGCCGCCGCTCCTATAGGGCCGCCTCGGGCTGCTCGTCACGGCGGTGGGAGCTGTAGCCGGAGCGGCTGCCTGAGGTGGGGCAGCTACCACAGCAGCAGCTGCAGCGGCGGCAGCCATGTCAAACGAGGCAGCGAAGGCAGCCATGTCGTGGGGTCCACCTGTAAAGAGCATGCTTGGAGGGCCATCTAAACTGTCACCTCCCCCCTGCGAGGGGAAGGAGGCAGAGGGGTGTCCAGCATCTGTGTTCCCTAATCCTAAATGTGCTACTGCATACGCTGCACCAAGGTGGCTGACCCGCTCCTGCATCCAGGCCAGGTCCAGGCCCAGGCTGTTGAGGCGATCAGGACTGGGCTCATCGGGTGCTACAGGGGCCGACAGCTGAGAAGAATGGAGCTCTTCCTCTGTGGTGTCCTCCGTCGGCATCTCTGGCTTTAGAACACTTTCTGTTAGACTCTCCCCGAGGTCCCTACGAGCAGCCTCGGGGGCCATGACCCCCCCACTGCTGATTGTCAAAGTGTTGCCTAGAGGCTTGTTGGATTTACGCTTAGCTCGGGGCCTGCAGGTCAGGTCCATTGTGGTCTCAGTAGGAGATGGGGAGGGTTGGGTGGAGGAGATGATGCTGTTGACAGTATCACTGTGCGGGGCTTCCTCACTGGGCTCCAGAGCTGCAAAGGGCACATAAACCAGCATTACATTACTGTGTTTGACATTATTTGGGACGATGTAACCAAATTACAACCTCACTCATAAATGGTGATACCAGACACTCACCAGCAGTAAGGCCACATTCCGCCCTGATGTTAACCTCCACCTTGAGGTCCAGGTTGCAGTCGTCTCTCTCCACTTTCTCCTGCTTCACCACAGGCAGCACCGCAGCATTGTCCTGTGGGATCCAACCAAACGCAGAGTCGTGTTGAAACGATCTGCTTCATAAATAACTGATAACTGAAATTATGATGAACACTTGCTTTGTGTGGTTGGTTTTATAAACTTTTGATAACTGGCTGTAGAAGCGTTAAGATCAGGACCTGGTCTGTCTCTTATCTTTACCTTTGAAGTGTAATGACAGTGTTTGCCTTCAGAGCTGGCAGGAAGAGGTTGATGCTCGTCGGGTTCTGAAAAACACACAAACACTGGTAAACTTTGATCTACAGTTGGTAGCTTCAGCATTTCACACTGTCCGATGTGCAGCCTGCCACATGGTACACACTTGGATTCAATCCAGCACAGGAGCTCTGCCATTAATTCTGCGTTCACTAGGTCAGAAAGGTGAGAGTCCTCCTATATATGCATTACTGAGATCACAGATGCTCCCAGTGCTGTGACTCCTCACTCAAACAATCTTCTTCCCAGATGTTCAGAGTCTCATCCGTGGACAGTTGCAGCCTGGCCTTCCTGTTCTCCTGGCTAATGAGTGCAGCCTGTACTCAGCTGCTCTCTTCAGGTGTAAAATCAGATCAGGTGTAAAATCCTCATATCAACGATGCTTTCAGGTCCAGCATCAATAAAGGAATTGGCACCATATAAAAACCTAGTCCTAATGTTGATTAAAGTGTCACTATGAGGGAAACATCAAGCATAGCAGAGAGAAACCAGTCACTCTGACTTCAGATCTACACTGCATGTGTGACACAGACGCAGCAGGCCTCCTGTCTGTACCTTCGGGTGGCCTGCACTGAGCGGCGGTGAGACTCCGTCTCCTCATCTTCCTCTCGTAGCTCCTGATCTTCACGTCCATGTCTCGGAGCCTCTGCCGCAGAGCATCGTTTTCCTTCTCGCTCGTCTCCCGCTCCTGCTCCATCTGCGAGCGCAGCGCCGCGTAGCCATCGTTTACCAACTTGCAGATTTCAGCCACAGCGGAATTGGCTAGAATCTCTATAATCGACGCGATCTGCGTCTGGAAGCCGACGCTGTCCGCCATCATCGCCTGGGCGGTGTGTGTCACGCACGGACAGATGTGCGCGACGGGCGGCGGCGCTCGGGCGTCGACAGATGCGCACACTGATGTGTGACTGGAGACATGCAACGCGGACAGCGTGTGACTCACGCAACCTGTGTGTCTGTGCGCCCACTACGCCGCTAAGCAGTGTTGTGGCTCTGTGGAGGGAGCGTCGCCTCCTGATGACGTCAGTTTGTTGTTCTGCATCATTTGACATCTTCCCTGTCTCCAAGGTTTTCCAACTGCATTGTTTCAAGTTTATTCATAATTACATTAATACAAATGAACACCGTATTTGCAGTAGATAATTTACTTATTGTGTTTTTAAGTTTCCTTTATTCTGAGGAGTGCAAGCGTGTGACCAGACCAAATGAAACCAACCAACACCTGGGCCTTACAATACTGGAAATCAAGGCCGCTTCTGATCAGGCCCCATGGCACAAGTCTGTTCTGTAGACGCTTCAGAAAGCTTAAACTAAAACCCCAAGACCTCTTCAGGAAGCTCAGCACCTAGAACCCAATGAGACCGAAGCTCCTCCGCTCCTGCACAGACTCGCTCCAGCTCAGTCCTACGTCTGTTTCCTGTCAGTGAGCTGACATTCACCACAGTGAGGTGATGACATTTGTCATATTATATATACAGACATGCATTTTTATTAATAATGACCATCCTTCAAATACAACTGATTGAGGAGTAATGTTTGAAAATCAGACATTACTCCTGAAAACAGTCTGAAACCAGAACCACTTGAATGTGTTGAAGAACATGGTTCTGATGTTAAATAAGAACCAGTCAGACACACACAGCTGCACCTGCTCTACCTGACAGAGTGCAGGGCCTGGTGCCGTATCAGGTTGCTGTGGAAGGAGAAGTTCTTCCC
Organism: Betta splendens; assembly: GCF_900634795.4. Lineage (NCBI taxonomy): Eukaryota > Metazoa > Chordata > Actinopteri > Anabantiformes > Osphronemidae > Betta > Betta splendens. The sequence continues at coordinate 17,506,770 of NC_040881.3, forward strand.
ACACTTGGAACAGTGAAACCTCTTCTCCCCGGTGTGGACGCTCTGGTGGACCTTCAGGTTGTTGGAGGTGGAGAACTGCTTTCCACAATGGGGGCAGGGAAAGGGCCGCTCCCCTGTGTGGACCATTTGGTGGCGCTTGAGGCTGCAGAACTGCCCAAAGCTCTTCCCACACTGGGAGCACTGGTACGGCTTCTCCCCTGTGTGGACACGCTCATGGATGCGTAGATGACACTGGTGGGCATAGCGGCGTGGACAGAAGGTGCAGGCAAAGGGAAGAGAAGTCTGCTGCTGCTGGTGCTGTGCTGCCCCAGATGCCTGCTTCTGACAGCTGGATGCCTGATGACCATAGCTCTGATTGTCCACCTGATGCTGGGTCTGCAGGGAGCAGGAGTCTGCTGTGGGGTTGTTAAAGGCAGAGTTGTGTTTATTGTCCAACACCACGTCAGTGAGCGGCTCACTGATCCGAACACACGTGGGCAACTGATACTGTGACCTCATGCTGCTGAGAGGCATCACTTCACCAGATTCATCACCTCCCCCTTGTTCAGACAATAGCCTGACCCTGCAGCTGTTCCCTGAAACACGCGTGACATCACGTGTAGACCCAGAACTCTCCTGGTGCACTGTTAAGGCAGTGCAGGACTTGGAGGTGGAGTTTGTCAGAGTCGGGTTGAATGATGCTTTTCCTTCTTCTCTCTGGGGTGCGTGTGTGGAACAAGGCATCAGTTCCACATCTTCAGAGTGGCTGCTCTCCTGCCGGTCCAGCAGGGTGTGGGAGAGACCATGCTGCTCTGACAAAAGAAAAACACAACGAAAGATGCTTACAACTGAATAAGAAATAGACTGAAAAAATCCTTTGGCGTCTACTGACATCTGAGCAATAACAAACAAAGGACCTGGAAGTTGTTGTGGAATAATATATCATCTACTCTACAATGACAGCACTCACTGTGTCACATGTGTAAGGAGGAGACCCTGTTATGCAACAGAAGTGTAGTAGCACCACCAAAGCACAAATAACAGCAACAACAGTGACCCAGATAAAGCAGGAGAGTAGGAGTGCAGCTTCTTCTGCAAACACTTCACCTCAAGTGAACCGACCTTGGGAAAGTGGAGGTCCAGAGGGGAACTGCCCTGCTCAGAGCACAAAGGTGGCGTAGAAGTGTCCACGCTTTGATTTGAGATTATGACAGAGTAAAAAATATAAAAAAATAACAAGAAAAAACAGAATAAAATTTTAAAAAGTTCAGGGAGCTGAATCCCATCCCGGGAACAGCTACAGTATATACACTGTACAGTGATGTTGTAAACAAATATGTTCAGTCTGTCCTGTGTGTTGTCACCTTTTTGAGAAATAAACACTTGCTGCTGGATCTTGCTGCTCATTTTTTGGAAGATTGCTGTTTGGACTAATAAATTATTGTAATAATTATAATATGATATAATTTTTTATTTTAATAATTTCTGGATCTTATGTTAGGACTTTTGAGGATTACTCCTTTGGAATTGTGGACTAGATTCTTCACATTTCGGGAGTTTGCTAATATTCTGAAACCTTACTACTGTGAATTAAGTTTATTTTTCAGATTGGAATACTAAATTTAATGGTTTTATTGTCGACATGACAAAGTCCGGATAGGAACAATTTGTCCATCAGGTGGTTGTTACTAATGAAAGACAACCTTAATATTTTTATGTTTGTGTGGCTGGAGCTGATAGTTAGTTGATGTTTGAAGTGAAGTGCAACTTAACATAGACTAAGATCATGGATAATTTATTGGCAGAACCACAGGAAACAGATGGAGGAACAGACAGATACCTTTGACTTCTTCCATCGCTTGGTCCTGGCTCTGAGGATTGCTTGTGTTTTTCACGTTTTTTTGGCCCTGGAAAGAGGAGGGAGGTGTTTAGCCGACATGGAGAACCCGCCTGGCTCTGACCCACAGTAAAACTCACTTTACTTCAGGAGGATGGAGAAGCATTCAAGGTCTGCTTCCACTCAGTAAACTATACGTTGAATAAAAATCACAGAAACGCAGAATTTGAAAGTATTATGATTTATTATTTGTACTTCTGTTCTTTGGAAAAGGACACAGTTCAACATGTTAAAAACCTAGAAAATGTAATAATGTGCTGTGGTCACACCTGTGTATGAGCTTTGGCCACAAAACGCCTGATTAGAAAACTAGAGAAGCTGTGGGTGGCAGCTGTTCAGTCGAATCCCCCACAGTTTAGAGCCGGGGTGGGCCGTCCTGGTACTCGAGGGCCAGTATCCCTGCTGGTTTTCCAACTCTCCCTGCTGATCACCTTCACCAGTTGTGTCAGTTAACGTTTTCAGCTGCTCATTGACTGAACACACTTGATCGACACACCTTTTAACGTTGAACAACAACAGGGAAAGACAGAGAGCTGGTAGACACGATGGAGAGAAGGAAGGTCGATGCACTATGTGCGCAGGAGACGAGGTGAAAGGGCAGCAAAGCACGTAGTATTGTTTTACCATGGTGTGGATAGCAAGAGAAATCCTAGTAGGAGTGATCCTGAAGGGGGAGTTGGTGAATAATGTTCTAGAGGTGAAAGGAGTCTCTGACTAGAAATTGAATGGGCAATGGTGAATGTAGTCAGTGGGTGTGTGCCACAAGTTGGCTGTGAGAAGAGAAGGAGACATTCCGGAGTGAGTTTGACGATTTAGAGAGAGTATCCCCAGAGGAGAGAGGGTAGTGGTTGAAGCAGACTTCAATGGGCATGTTGTTGAGGGTAACAGAGGTGATGATGGGCAGGTTTGGTGTAAAGGAAAGGACCCTAGAAGGACAGATGGCGGTAGAGTAAACACTCACTTTCAGAAGAGAGGAACACAGAGAAGGTAGGAGCATGCAGGTGGACTACATCCTATGTAGACGAGGTCATTTGAGGGAGGTTAGTGACTGCAAGAGGTTGTCTAAAAGGAAGTGGACTGAGGAAAGTAGACAGGAGTACAAGAATTTGAGAGGAAGGTGGCAAAGGCCGAACAGAAAGCTTACGATGAGCTGTATGACAGGTTAGACACGAAGGAAGGACAGAAGGACTTGTACAGAATGAGGTGAGAAAGGCTCTGAAGCTCTCTGGGGACACGCAGAACTGCAGCAACAACAGAGGAATAAAGTTGATGAGCCACACAATGAAGCTGTGGGAAAGAGTAGCCAGACTCAGGAAGAAGGTGGAGATTTGTGAGCAGCAGTATGGTTTCATGCCCATAAGAGCACTTCTGATGCCATCTGAGAATGTTGATTGAGAAGGAGCTGCATTGTCTTTGTGGATTTAGATAAGGCGTATGACACGGTGATGAGGGACGAGCTGTGGTACTGTTTGAGGTTGTCGGGAGTGGCAGAGAAGTACGTCAGAGTAGTCCAGAACATGTATGAGAGGAGTATGACGGTGGTGAGATGCGCTGTAGGTCAGACAGAAGAGTTCAAAGTAGATGAGGACAACACCAAGGATCAGCTTTGAGTCCTTTTTGTTTGCCGTGCTGATGGACAGGCTACAGACGAGGTCAGACTGGAATCTCCCTGGACAATGATGTTTGATCTGCAGTGAGAGTAGAGAGCAGGTGGAGGAACAGCTGGAGAGGTGGAGGTTTGCTCTGGAAAGAAGAGGCATGAAAGTCAGTGGTAGTAAGACAGGATACATGTGTCTAAATGCGAGGGGTCAAGGTAGAACAGTGAGGCTACAGAGGCTGAGGTGAAGAAGGTGCAAGTGGAGCGGAGCAGGTGGAGGAAAGTGTCAGCAGAGTGTTGTGTGTCAGCAAGACTCAAAGGAAAAGTGTAAAGACAGTGGTGAGACAGCTCTGCTCTGTGGGTTAGAGACGGTAGCAGTGAAGAAGAGACAGGAGGCAGAGATGGAGGCAGCAGAGATGAAGATGCTGAGGTTCTCCTTATGACTGAAGAGGTTGGACAGAATCAGGAACAAGCTCATCAGAGGGACGGCTCACGTTGCCTGTGTTAGCAACAAAGTCAGAGAGGCCAGAATGAGATGGTTTGGACATGTGCAGAGGAGGGATGGTGAATATATGGGTAAAGGTTGTTAGAGATTGGAACAAGAAGAGAGATAGGAGGAGATATTTGGATGTGCTGACAGAGGACATGGTGGCTGGTGTGAGTGTGGAAGATGCCCAGGATAGAGTGAGGTGGAAAAGGATGATTTGCTGTTGCAATCCATGATGGGGAAAGTCGAAAGTAGTAGTAGTAGTAGTAGTAGTAGTAGTAGTATTGGTAGTAGTAGTAGTAGTACCAAGGAAAAAGGAAAATCTAAATCACAGTGTCAGTGCCTGACTCCTTGGCGTGTGGGTGGTGAGGTAGCACGTGTTGTTTCCATATGGTCACATTTGGCCCAGTGCTGCATGTCACTGGATCCAGCCTTTTGCCGATGAGCCTGTGTGTCTGAATGAGGCGTCCAGCTACAGGCGCTGCTCACAATACACACTTCAAGTCGATCCCTTGGTTTTCTTACATATTGTGTGGAGTTGTTAAATGCTTGTTTCCAAAACAGAAGGAAATTGTTTTGAAAAGTTATGTTTCTTTCGCATGTGGCGTCTTAAAATCCATAAAATATAAACTATTTGTAAATGCTTTCATTTACATTTGACTCTTTGGAAGCAAAGCTGTGATAAAACAGCAGTAAATCAGTCTAAAAGGGGGACTTTGGTGGCCGGTAGCTGCTTCTGCTGCTCAGTGCTGGATCTTCTGGTGCCGCTTCAGGTTGCTGGGGTGGGAGAAGCGTCTGCTGCAGACAGGGCAGCTGAAGGGCCGCTCTCCGGTGTGGACGTTGTGGTGGATGTCCAGCTGGCTCTGGCACACAAAGCTCTTCCTGCAGAGCGGGCAGGTGTAGGGTTTCTCCCTGGTGTGCCGGCCCACGTGCTTCTGCAGGTCCGACTCCAGGAAGAAGCGCTTGGCGCAGCTGGGGCAGCCGTAGGGGCGCTGCGTGGGGACAGCCTGGGAGAACGGCCGGGAGGTGCTGGGGAAACGTCTGTGTTGGAGGTAGCTGGAGGCGGCTACAGGACCACTGAAGCTGATGGAGGAATCTCCACCGACATGAGGCACCGTCCGCGCTGACCCAGGTCCTGCTGGTTGGAAGCCAGTACAGTGCATCATGGGTAATGCAGTCTGAGCATGTCCATTCCCGTCTGCCTGGTCTACACGAGACCACTCGTGCTCCCCTCCCTCCCGGGTGGAAGTCTCTCCTCCATCTATGACAATCACCTCTGACAGGCGTGACTTGGATGAGTCCAACGCAGCCTCATCATCTTCTCCACCATCCGTCACAACTAAGGGCGTCGGCCCCGCATCGCCGGGTGCCACCGCGTCAGAGCCTGTATTCAGGGGCTGACGACCGTCCTCTGCTCTCACATCACCTCCTGTCACGTGGGAGCTGCGGCGCTCAGTCTCAGCTGTGCTGCTCACAACAAAGGAGATGACGCCACATCCACTGACCTCCGTTTCGCTGCGGCACCCGGCGGGCTGGCCGGGGCTGGCGTTCTCCAAGGCGGCCAACGCGTCTCCCCCTGTGCCGCCGCTGGAGTCAAGCGGTGGCGTGTGGTGTGTGCCGGCCGTGTCCATCGCTCCCTCCACCTTGACGATCAGCAGCTCCTCCTCTGGTTCTGCTGACTGAGAGGACAAAAGATTGAAAACCACATCGCTCAATTAAAGCCCATGTTTAACCAGTTTCCAGGAAACACATTCATTAAAGTTTAGTTCTGTCTTTAGACTCCTCCATACTGGGCCAAAAGAATGAGAACCTGTCACAACACATATGGAGCAGACTGTACAGCATGACTGACACATGATGCAGGAGAGTTGTTTGGTAAATCTATTTCCCTTATGTTTATTTCCCCATAAGACCTTGTTCCAAACCCAGGCCTGTTTTTGTGTTTACTTCCTGCAGTGATATTTTCAGATAAGTGACAGCTCAGTATATTGTGTGTCAACTCTGGAGGTTTTCCTTCAACTGTATTTCAGTGTCAATGAGGAGGACTTAAACATCAACAAACCACAATGTATCCAGGCCCACAGTAAAACTGTTAATTACACTCAACCACTACCTAAAATAGGCAAGGATCTAGTGACAAAACACACATATCATGTAATTTGATGCAATATTTTTTTAAATAATTATTCAAAGAGGGAATGCATTTCTGAAGATTTTGATTTTGCATTTTGTTTGTGCAGTTAGTGCACTGTGCAGTAACTACCTCTGTTTTCGTGGTGGTGACAACCTCCTGATCCACACCCTGGTCTGGTCTGACAGAACGCTTAACCCCTGCATCTCGGGTCAGGAACCTGGTCTTGGCCTGCAGGGAGGCGCCTGGTGAAACAACAGAAGACGGGGCTGCGTTAAAACAAGATAGAAATGTACTGATTACAGACATATAACACACATCTGTCCTGTGGGAGTCAATGAGCGGTGTGGAGATTTCACACGGCGCAAATCTTGCCTAATATTTGCAGCTCGATTCATTCATGTCCTCCTGAGCAATGGCAGTAAACACCACTCATCGGGAGTGATGAGCTGCTTTTCTAGAGCAATGAAAACCAGTTGTTCGCACTAAAGGAACCAGAACCAGGGCCCTGTGTCCTGGCGGCGGCCACCGGACTGTGACGCCGCTTACCGCCCAGCGGGTCCTTGCTGTGCCGGTGGAGCAGACGGACCCCGGCGAAGCGGCTGACGGAGCACTCCCCTCCCTTGACTCTCTCCGCTCGGAACCGGGCGACCTGCAGCTCCAGCAGCTTGACCTTCCTCCGCAGGAACTCGTTCTCCGTCTGGCTCCGGGACATTTCTAGGTGAACCTCCGCGTATCCGTCGTCCACAACTTTGCAGATCTCAGCGACGGCCGCGTTGGCCAACACCTCCATGATGGAGGCGATCTGGGAGTGGAAATCCGCGGCAACCGACATGGCCGAAACCGTGGGGAGTAGGTGAAGAGTCGGCCTTCAGTCTGTATGTCGAGGCAGACGCCAGGAAAAGCGCTCCGGCGTTACCGAGCACGCATCATCAGGCGAGTGTGATTTTCTAACGCGGGAAACGCGGCCACTCTGAGAAGTCTTTGTTGACGTTAACGTCTTCTTCGTTGAATCGGCGACGTCAGAACGGGTCGGTAGCGCCACCAGCCGGTGGACACGGGACTGACGCGTATGTGTGTGAAAATAAAGTTGAAAAACTAAATGAGCTGTAAACTGTAATGTGTTTAAATCAATGTGTTCATTTCTGCAGCTTTAACAATGAATCATAAAATTATTACTTTTAGTATTTCTACTATTTAGGTAATGGTTAAGTAAATGAACACTTCTTCCACAACTGCAAATAACAACATAAAAAGTGAAAGCAGGCGTACACGTAGAGGTATTTTATAGACTTTAATCAATTATTTATCAAAATGACAAACATACAAGAGCATCTTGATTTGATCCAGGCTGGAATGGTGAAGTTAGGCTGCACTTTAACTTATGTCTTCCTCACTGGACAGAGTCCACACCAGCTGCTCTGCCTTAATCAAAACATTCAAACGCCCACTATGCTCAGATTCACTCTCCTGTACAGCACAGAGCAGATGACATGGACATACAGTATGTCCTCGTTACTTTTAGTTAGTGACTCTCAATAATTGATATGCATCATCTTCTTATTTCAGGACACAGACTGGAGACGTCACCCTTTACAAGAAGCTCATTACGGTTCCCTTCTTACCGACCTGGTGAGGCTCCAGCGCATGGAACACGATAACGATCCTGTCAATTAACAACAAGTTGTCAGTCCTCTGTCTAGTTCACTGACACAGTGAGATGAGTCACACATTCTGATCTGGAAGTTAAATTTAAGTGGCTGATATTATTTTTCATGTCTCTACCTGACCATGATGATCTATGGATACCAGCTGTGAATATGCTGAGGTCTCGGTGTGCGCATCAGAGCTCACCTGTCTTCAGGTAAACCAAGCTCTGTGGTCAGAAACTGGAAGATCTTAGCACTGTGCTCCTTGTTCTTGTCAGCCGTGTCAGTCACACCGATAGCAGATACAGAGAGCATCACACATGGAGAGCAGGAGCCAGCTATCATCATCTTCACCCCGGGTGTCACCACCAGGTTCATCCTCTGAAAGACAACCGCAGGTACATTAGAAACGGAGGCCTGGCAGGCATCACCAGTGAGGACGCCCCGTCTTGGACTGCCGCCCAGCAGGCGCTGGACTGGCGCTACCTTCGTCTCCCGTTAACCTAATGCAGAGGTCACAGGGAGGAACAAACTCCTGAGTCCCCACCTGCTCTCATGCTCCCAACAGTGTGACACAGCCTAAAGCTTGAGCATGGTTCCGCGTGAAACAAGGAAACTTTAATATTTAATTTTTATTTAATTGTTTATTATTTAATACACTACTTATTTCGGGTCCTGTCACACTGCCGATGTTCACCTGTCACGTGACCCCGACCACCAGCCGAAGCCGAACTAACTCACCTCCTCCGGCTTCCCCAGAGCAGCCGCGGTGCTGGAGCACAGCTTCTTCAGGAAGTCCTCGGAGAAGCGGCTGGCGTCCAGGTTGGTCTGTAACTCGATGAACGGCATGATGTTGTTGATGTGGACTCTGCTCCCAACTCCGGTCGAAGACGAGGTCAGAAGCACTGTGACGTGAAAACCACGCAAATAACCACATCCGGTCGACGCTTTCACAATAAAAGCAGCGCGTAACACGTGTACTGGCCACGTTTAATAATAAAAGCGAATTTTCTCATTCATGAAGTTTACTGTTTGATGTATTAAGTAAGTTGGTACGCATGGCTATGGGACGGTTTAAACGAGCTACAAAACCGAAACAAACGGTTATTATTGTTCATTTATTTCTTCTATTCCAAGTATAATCCTCAGAATAAGACATGAACGTGTTGTCTAAACTCATCGTTTCACTGCTGCCCCCAGAGGCCGGAGGTCCACACGACAGGACGACTGCATTAAATCTGTTTTAAAATAGTTATTGAATCTGTTTACCCTTACATGTTTTTAACTTGTAATGGCAGCTGTATGCTTAAAATGTGTCTAATAACAGACAATAAGACAATATACGCTGGTCTAATTTTTATTGAACACAAATTACTGTACATCAAGTATTTCTGTCCTCGGTCAAAAAAACAGAGTCAACACTGCCTGAGGTCCAGCGTTCATGATCCCATCATGACAGTTGTGCTTCCTCATACCAGGGACGTCAAACCTACAGAAGGTCAGAGTGAAATGTTTTGAATCATCAATTCACCTGATGCTGTTTCGATGTATACATACATTGTTTTTGTAACTCTTCACATTACCTACCTCCACACAGATGAACCCCAGTTACAATGATGATTTAAAACCAGACCTTTAATGTTTTTACACTGTTAGAGACTTTTTGACCTCCTTGGTCAAAGACTCACCGTGCGAGAACTTGCACTGTTTGAGAGCCTCACTGAAGCCTTCACATAAACTCAAATCGCTCTGGTTTGTGGCACAGTCCAGGAACTGTCTGACCTCAAAGTGGCAGGGGCGGGGCTGGGCTGGAGGCCGGGGGGGCTCCTAGACACCAACAAGGCATGAGCCAGCAGGGGGTTTAGTGATAGTGAGGTTGGCTTTTCCTGTGTTTACCCACCTTCCTCTATTCTCTCTAGGAATATCTGTAACACACAATCCATCCCCAGCTCTTACCTGATAGGCTGGCTTGGCTGGCTCCGTGCTGCTGCTACTGCCGCCACTGAATGCCCCTGTAAGAGCACTACCCACAACGTGACCCACAGCTGAGCCTACAGCCACCCCTGCAGCGGTAGTAGCCATCTGGGCCATGAGGCCCGGCCCCTGGGACTGAGCTGGAGCCAGAGAGGTGGCAGGTGGGTGAGCAGGGACTGGAGCGTGGGATGGAGCTGGGCTACACACACACACACACACACACACACACACACACAAACATCTTTAAATTTATACTTTAATTTAAATTAGATTATAATCAAAACAGTGTGAAGCCATAAACATGCATTAAATTATTATGCTCTATTATGCAGGAGCATTTTAACTGATCGTCCTTCTCAAAGTGCATAAGGCGCTGGTTTAGTTGATGTTCTGTCTGTTCAAGCATGTGGAAAGTGAGCAGGTACAGCAGGAGGACTTCTTGCCCTGGCGCCAGTCTGGGATTCACCACATGTATCATGAATGTGGATCATGCCTGGATGTTCCTGTTAAAATCTGTCAGATGATCTTCAGACAACAACTGGGGCCCAGAAAGGTTTAATACGACCAGCATAGTTCTGAACTTTCTGAGTGACAAGACAGGCTAAGCAAAGTCAGAGTCGGCTCAGAAGTCAGCCGGCTTCTGTTGCTCCTGCCACAAACTTGGTGCCTGGTCACATCTCTTACCCTCCTCAGATCAGTCACAACTAGCTACTAATAAACTATGAAAACAGCCCCCAGCTGTTATTTAGGCCCATGCATGCTCGAACAGGCTGACTGGACATTCAACCAGCGCAGGCTGAGCCTACGACTGGAGGTCAACTCATTTGTTTACCTAGCTGGAGCCGGAGCCGGAGCTGGAGCCGCGGACCGGCTGCGACTTCCTCGGGCCATGTTTTCACCTTTAGCCGACTGAAGAACGGGGAAATCACCGTCTGTATGCCGCGCCAGTTGAAGAACCTCCGCCAGTTAACTACTCGCTCACATGGGCTGACCTTGTGGGGGGATCACCGGTGTTGCGCTCGCTGACGCACACAAACATCGCGAGATTTTAACACGCGACTTCACAGATGCGCAATGTTTATTTGTGCTATGCGCACATGACCCGCTGGAGCGGATCGGAGCGTTTAACTGGGTCAGAACGGAACCAACTGTTCTATAAGTGTGCGTTCTGTTGATTTTATTGCATTTATTCATTGACTGCCGTCGTGAATTCTATGCTTATTATAAGTTAACACTTTAATAAAGAGTCTTTTAAAGAACAAACATGTCTGAACAAAAAATAACCTGAAGCAGAAGTAACATAATATTTTGCTGTTTAGTGATGCAATTGTCTATAACAATATAGAAGATCTCACTCATTTTTTATTTACATAGTTTTTGTATGATTTAAACCAATTCTATGATCTTTTTTCAGTTAGTCAGTCTTACCCGCGTTTTTGTATGTTGTTTAACCAGTTTGAACCTGTAATTTGCACTTTGTATTCATTAAAAAACATTTTTCTTATGACACCAGCCAGGCCTGTCTCTTTTTAGTTACTCTCGGTCTAACCAGCAGCTCTTGATGATTTGGATCCTATTTACATTTGGTTTGTTGAGCTATTTTCACATTTTACCAACGCTGACTCCTGAGGAAGGAAACGTAACGTGTTGGCATTGCTTATACTAATTTGAAGCGAATGTGTCTGTTCATGACGAAGATGGAATATTTATAACATTTTTGAGGCAAAGGTAAAAATACAACTGTGAACCAGCACATGACCAAGGGCCAATGTTCAATCAGATTAGTGACAGTGAAATGAAGAGAGCCTCAAATGTTCAGCACTACAAAAGCAGTTTAATGCTGTACAGAGGTCGATGTGTGAGGAAGCAGCTTAGGTTTGTTGTGCGTTTGAGACTAGCTGTTTGTCCAGCTGTGTCTGGACTCCTGGTACCGTGGCCAAAGCACAACCTGTTGACTTTATTGCACACTGGTCTGCAGCCACCTAAATGTATTACTGGAGTCTGTTCTAAATAGAGTTAATGAATAGCGCAAATATATGCTGTATTTTATACTTGCACCTATTCTCACTCATTATACATCAGTGACCTGTTCATTTGAAAGGTATTTTTATGATTATGACTTGTGAGCAGCTGTGAAGCAGCGGGAGCGCAGAATATGCCGCCACGCGGTGGCGCTCGTGCTGAGACGGAGCCTTTGGGCGTCGCTGGACGGGAGAGGCGCGAGCCTGCAGTCCATATTGGTTCTGTTGGAGGGAGACGCAGCCATGGCGCTGGAACTGTACCTGGACCTGTACTCTCAGCCCTGCCGCTCCGTTTACATCTTCGCCAAGCAGAACAAAATCCCATTCGACTTCAAGCAAGTCACTCTGTTTGACGGTGAGTTCACGGTCCCGCGCCGAAACTTTTTTTTTTAGTGAACTTGAGCATTGAGTATGAAGTCTGATGTTGCAACGCGCGTTGCCTGCAGCCCAGCAGTACGGAGAAGAGTTCGGGAAGATTAACCCGCTTAGAAAAGTCCCCGCTCTGCGCGACGGAGACTTCTGCCTGGCGGAGAGGTGAGCGCCGGCGCATGCGCCCTAAGGGCCGCCGTGTACCTGTGTGCGCTGCTCACCCGTGACGTCTGCCTCCGCAGCGTGGCCATCCTGATCTACCTGGCAGAGAAGTTCCAGACGCCCGACTACTGGTACCCGGCAGAAGTGCAGCAGCGCGCCCGGGTCAACGAGTACCTGTCGTGGCAGCACTCGGCGCTTCGTCTTCACGGGTCTAAGGTGTTCTGGTTGCGGGTACGTGGCTCCGCTGCTGCTGGTCCTGGTTCACAGCTGCGCGTTTCCGTCCACTGCGCCGTTGTCTCACATCTGGTCGCTATCAGCTGTGATCAGCAGGATAAACAGCTGTGAGCAGCGACCACTGCAGAGGGTTGTAAGAAATCTTATTAGCAGTAGTGGTGCGTTTAAAGCCTAGAAGCCACTTCTTATTTTATGGATATGTGGTCTTTGCTACTCAAGGATTTCACTAAAATGCACTTTAGAGCTTTACGGAAACGACTGTACAGTCCGTACTATCCCTGAATGCCTCACTGAGGTTCCCTTTTCCACAACTTCAGTTTCTGGTGTTGCAATGACACATGTGAATTTAAATTATTGTAAATGTTTGTTAGTTGAATAGAGGAACCCGTGGCGGGCAAGACAAATGTCTGCTGGGAGCAGCCCTGGTTCTTTAGAGCCAACACAGCCATGTCTATCCTGAACCGTGTAAAAATGTAGGTGAAAATTCATCCGAGCTCCCATTCCTGCCCCTGCAGTTGACGACAGCTGTGACGACATCTGTGTGTTACTGGTTTTGCTGCATTTCATCTCAACTTAGCAGCAGGTTCAGACTAAACTCCCATGAGAAAGAAGGAATCCTGCTTTCTGTCACCTCAGACACAGCTCTAATTAAAGTGTGAAGGACAGTGCAGGGATTGAATAAATGTGTTAATTTAAATTAAAAATGCACCTGAAAGAAGCCTGAGGAATGTCAGGACATGGTTGTTTAAATGCTCTATGTTTAGTTTACATTAATCTTGGCTCAGTCGTTGCATCAGTGCTGGGCAGTGTCACAGTGACCTCAGAGTAAATTGGTTCAGCTTAATTATTCACAACAAAAGTCACCTCCAGTCACTTGACAGAGTAGGTTTATGACACCAACCTAACACAGCTGAATAGAAGAGCCAACAAATCCCACTAGAGTCTCTAGAGCAGGAACCTCCAGCAGAACCAGGCCCAGGGATGGTACTCATGGGATGGAAGTGAGAGGAAGGTGGTTCAGAGGTACCTGGTCTAACTGTAACTAGAAGGAAGGTTTTAAGCCTGGTCTTAAAGTAGAACCCGAACTGAAACTGGTTCCACGGAGAAGCTTGAGAGCTAAAGGATCTCAGCAGAGAAGCATGAGGAGCTATGAGGTCTTTAGGATGGAGCTACATTAGGAAAATCTATGTGTTTGTGCTGTAGCTTATGCTTCCCAAGGCTCTGGGCATAGAGGTGCCACAAGAAAAGATGGACGCTGCCTTGGAGGATCTGAACGGCTCCCTGACCCTCATCGAAGAAAAGTTCATCCAGGACAAGGCCTTCATCGCAGGAGACCAGATCTCCCTGGCCGACCTGGTGGCCATAGTGGAGATCATGCAGGTGAGGACTGAGCCCAGTTACACCTCCGTCAGAACCACCGGGACAGGGTCTTGTTCAACGCTGTGACATCACATGTTGTCCTCTGTCCCGCCTGCAGCCTGTGGGTTCTGGCCTGGATGTGTTTGAGGGCAGACCCAAGCTGAGTGCGTGGAGGGACAGGGTCCAAGCTGCCATCGGCCAAGAGCTGTTTGACGACGCCCACCGGACCATCCTGGAAGCCCAAGACCGGGTGGTGCCGATGGAGCAGAGCAAGCTGCACATGTTTAAGGCCAAGGTCATCAAGTTCTTCATGTGAAGGCGGCGTCGGTTCTGTCCGTTAAAGTCCAACATGGAACAAAAGCACTGAGAGGTTTATAAACTTGTTTCCAGAACCACAGGAGTGGTTCTTGTGGTTCTGGGGAGGGTTCATATAATACAGGCTTATGTTAAACACCATGTTTCTATCTGAGCCAACAACACACTTTTTCTCTGTTACTGGACCATAACTGTGATGACATGTGATGTGCAGCTGGTTCCAGGAAGCTGGACTCAGAAGACCCGATTATGCAACGTAGCGTAGAGGAATGTGCGATAACGGCTCCTCTGAGATCAGTGTTTCCTGAGCTCATTGCTGCAGCTCAGCTTTGTTTTATGTCACACCTAATAAATCAACATGTTGGACCAAAGTGTGTTTGTCAGTATTGAACCATGTGTTGCTGGTGGGAAGGAACAAACTGCCAGATTTTAGCTATAGTGTTGTTTTCTTGGGATAGAAAAGCTCCAGTACAGTGATTGAAGCCAGTGACCAAGCAGCGCTCTGCTGCCCCCAGCTGGTTAAAGTGGGCAACTTCATCCAGGAGTGAAGGTGTGGACTGAACTGATCACATCAGCCAGATCACACCTCAAGTTTAGCTCCTAAAAATAATATAATTATAACAGTACTCAGAGTTCCCAGCATTCAATATAGTTATTAAACTGTGTTGCATTAGCATGCTTTTATTTTGAATATAAGACAAACTAGTAACACAAGCGTATGAAGCAAATGTGTCCCGACTCCTTTTCATGCAGAAGTAGTGAGTGAGGCGTGTCTGAACCGGGTCAGAACCACAGACACTGATACTGAGTTCAGCTTGTGTGTATTTGTTGTTTTTATTTGGCAGGTTAAATGTAGATGCTCTCAAATTCATAATAAATGATGCCTTGTTACAGCTGCTACATTAAGGTTCTGGACATATTGATGATGCATTGATGATATAATATTGAGTCACTCACTGTATCCTGTTGCTGGAGCATCTCATCATGTATCATCATGTGTCCCTGACCACTGGGAGCAGCAAAGAACAGAACTAGACTAAGCTCCAGACATGAAGCACCACTAAGCAATTATAATGTAACAAATACATGTATATGTAAGTAACATATTAATGCAGGGTTTGATTAGCACAGAAACACTTGATGAGCATCATTTATTGCATGTACAGAGAGAAGACATTGACATACAGGAGCATATATACACCCATGCCTCAGAATGTAGCTCTGATCAAATGCATCAGGACAGATTATTACAAAAAGGAAATACTTAAAAAGTCAAATCTAAATTAAAACAATACTTATTAGACATGGGGGAAAGGGAATAATCATATGGTCAGTAATGGCAGTAAGCTGCCTGATAATGATTCACACCGTAAAAAAACTCTCCCAATGCTGGAATGTGGGTTCTCCCGGGATTCAGACTCAGAAATGCACTGTCTGTGTGTCTGATGTTACCCAGCTCTGTTCACACTCAATCTGACTTGTGTCATACGTGGAAATATCATTAAATAAGAGCACGTAAACAACACAGCATGTTCACAGACGTGGAGACAGTTAAACGAGGGAACAGGGGAGGTGAAATGAAGAGTTTAGTTGTTCAGTCTATCTCAAGTTAATCAGGACAATGTTCCCAACGTAGTCTACTGTATGAACCAGAGTTACAACTTAGCTCATAGGAATTACACTTAATCATTTTAATTAGTTAAATTAATTACATAAAAAATCTGCCACATCACATTCACTAGTTCAATAGTTATTATTAATGGTCATTCACGCTGCAGCTTGACCCACCACAAACATGCTGTGTAACATCACGTTTCCAGGTCCCCACTGATCCTGGACCAGCTGACAGCATCACAGTCCCCTTCAACCGTTGCTTGGTTCCTGCACTGGAGAGTTACATGAATTGGTGGATTGTTGGGTTTAACGAAAGCTTTTCAGCTAATGCTGCTCAGGACAGTGTTTCAGTAGCTACAAACTGGGGCTCATTCATACAGACCATCTCATTTGTCCTTCTTGGACTCTGACTCCTGAGCGTCAGTCCCTTGTTCGGGCTCCTCCTCCTCAGGGACGGCTGGGAACTGGGACGGGCTGACCTTGTCTTCTTTAGTCTTGTTCAGCTTCTTGGACTTCTGGTAGTGTTCGTTCAGGTTGAACTCGCGAATGATATTCTCCTGGTGGAGACACGAGACATGAGAATGAGTCGTCTCATCAGAAACATGAGTGGGTCCTCAGCATCTCTACACTGAAGGTATGTCTATGGTGACGTTAATTCAAAGCTGGACACCATGACCTGATCCTGGACTGAAAAGAACTACTAATCCGTGTCACAGACTGTGTCGTACGACTGTCTGTCAGACACTGAACGTTCAGACCTGTTGTGAAGCGCCAGCAGACACACAAACCTCAGTGAAGCTCCAGGACACAGCTCTACCCTTCTTGTCCACCTGGGGGCGCCGCATCACCTCCTTCCCCCCTTGGAACAACACCAGGGATGGAAGCTGCTTGGACAGCGGAGACGTGGACACCTTGTACCTGCTCAGCAGATTAAAATGTATTTAGCAGAACAACAGAGGTATGTGTGTGACTTAAAGAGAATAAATCACAGACAGATCTTACTTCTTGGAGACTTCTCCATATCGACCAACATCCACTTTACCAAACTTGAGGCCGGAGCAGTTGTACCTGACACGTGGAGGCAGAAATAAGTGAGTTCACTCTGGTTAACGTCACTTCGCTCAGCAGACATGAACATGAGAACTTACTTGAGAGACAGGTCAGCGTACACAGAAGCAAATGACTGGCACTCCGGAGACCAGTTAGCGAAGAACTCAACAATCCAGGTGACACGTCCGTCCCTCTCCAGCTCGTCCTGGACGACATACACATGCTCAGTTAACTGGTGTTCAAAGGGGAATTGACTGAGCTTTGGCTCTGGGTTAACTGTTGGTTCAGATCGCACAGTATTGACTCACATCAATGGTTTTGTCGCTGAAGTATTTAATGTACTCAGGTCCCATGTACAGAGGAGGCTTACAAGTCATCAGAAACACTACAACAAACAAAAGACAACAACAGGTTAGGTGTGTGTGTGTGTGTGTGTGTGTGTGTGTGTGTGTGTGTGTGTGTGTGTGTGTGTGTGTGTGTGTCCGACCTATACACAGCGTCAGGTAGAGCAGCCCCATCCTGATGTCCAGTCTGAAGAACAGGATGACATTGGCCACTTTGCTGAACAGGATGATGTTGCCCACGTGCTGCTCTACCGTTACTGGAATTGCACACATACGTCACGCTTACATTTTCCATATGATTAAACATTTTGTCCTTTATACGTCACATCACGTTGTTGCACAGGAGAAAACCAGCATCTACTCACTTGCGCGTCTGTTCTTCATCATAACGATGGCACTGAGGAACATGAGGATCTCCACCTCCCTCTGAGAACAAGAGTCACACATCGTCGATCAACACATTTCACTAGATTCAACAGTAACATCAGTGACATGTCAGCGGCACCATGAGCTATGAGCATGGAGGCAACTGTGATCGCAGCAGCAGCTGATGAAGCAAAGAAGCCGCATCCAGCGACTGAGCAACAGACAGACAGATCAGCCCATGTCTGGATATCTGTGCTAGAGGTTCCAGCTAGCTCCGTCGTCCTGCCTGTAGCCGAGCACAGCTGCCCCCGCTCGCTGCTAGCGAACTTGGTTAGAGCCCGTGTGTTATTACGGACCCAGTCGAAGTCGCAGGAGTTTCCGTCCTCGCGCTGCGTGGCGAGATGCTCGCAGATGCCCGGCGTCTTGCGAACAGCCAGGAAGGCGACGGACATGAAGAAGGATGCTACATAGTAGGGCTTCAGCAGCCACTTATACACCTGCGGGAGGTGATAGAGGAAGGCGAACAATGGCGTCAGTAGAGCCATCTGTGAACGAGCCCCGGCAACGACTAGTACCACACAACAGCCCGAAAAGTCCGAAACACCTCCTGAAGTAGCGTTAGCTCAGACGACCTGCGCTATGCTAGCTTGGTGCATAAAGTGAGCGCTAGGAGAACCACACTTCCTAACTTGTCATTCAAAATAAAACTCATCATAATTACATGTCGTACAAACAGGAAATTACAATGTTAGTAGTTACTTTTTAAACCACACAACAACATAGTATTGTTTTAATGTACATTTTTTTTTATTTTAAGTCCGTGTTCTCATGCAAAATAAAAAAGCATACTAGCTTTTAATTTGAACATTGGAAGATTCAACTTCCTGTGAAATTGTTGACTAACACTAGGTAACCTGATTTAACTTTGTAGTCTTCTGTCGGCCAAATTGTGAGGCAAGAGTGATTTAAAGGGCCGGAAGCAGGTGCAGAGGTCAATCAGGACGAAGGTGTTGCTAGAATAAACAGTGGAAAACGGCCGTGGAGAGTTTTTTTTTCTTCTTTAAGGCCGGACTCTCCTGTGAAATATTAAACATTTGATCTATTATTGTGGCCCTAAATAATGTGTTGATAAAGATTTTCCATCATTCAGGTGAGGTTGTGTTAAGAGATCCGATTAATCAATAACTTTACTAACAAAAGAATAAATACATTTCAACTCATTCCAGTGGTAAGTTGCATTAAAAATGGTATTACTGGGAAATAAAAAATGAAATACAAACTGCTGATAAAATTTGTCAAATAAAATGCCATATTCCAGTTACCTGAATATGTCATAACAATAAATACATGCAAGCAGAATGAAAATGTCTTGTATTTCACAGTTTCATTGTCAGGCATTTGTTTCTTCTTTAAATTCTGATATAATATATATAATATTTATAATATATATAATATCTTAATGAATATAATGAATTTTTATCTGTTGTGTTTTCTTATTAGTTAGCTGTTGTGTGTGTTTATTATTATGGTGTGTGATGTATCTTGTCAAATGCACAGTCCATCCTAAGCAAGAACAAGGAGGGGATGTTTCTTCAGCTAAAACCAAGCCATGGTGTCATCCTCTCAACCTTTAAATGACATAATGATGTCATTTTTATCTAAAACTAATGGACTACTTAGTAACTACAGCATTAGTTGACATGCATCCAACACTCATACAGGCTAAATTCATGATAACACACTGTATGTTAATACAACTTCAGTCCAGCTGATTAGATTTGTTTAAATCAAACAAGGTCTTCACAGAGTGGATCACTGGGGACCTGATTGTTATTAATCACACAATGTTTCATACAACAGTTTAAATTTCAAACACGTTTTGCATTTCAAATGTTTAGGTTTTATTTGTAAAACTGTTGATTTGAAAGGCGGATTTCCACAGCTTCTACATCAACAGACTGATTTCAGATCTCCACAGACGTTTCAACCCAGATGATCCAGATCAACGATCAAAAAATGCATCTTACGTTTCATTTCAATGGTTAATGTCTGCATGAAAACTGAATTTCATGTCATGTGAAATATTTAATGTGGAGATTAAACCATATACACACACTATCATCTGTGGAGCAACAAACAAGAACAGTCAGCAGTCTGGGACAGATTTCGTGCTGCTGGGAAACGTTAAAACTATCCGACTCGATCACGTGGTTTTGTCTCCGCCTCCTGCTTCTTGTTTTCACCAAGGAGGAGCCTGTCGTGATGCTGCACATATCTCACTTCCATCATCATTTTCTCCAACGTGAACGGGCGGAAAAGCCAAGGCCGAGGCTCCCATCGCTCAACAAAAAGGAAAATACCTCAGAAATATGTATAAATGGTTTTGCTGTAAGACCCAGAGGCAGGTGTTTATTTTGCTGTTCTGTATTAGCCCGTTTATTTAGATATTTAGATGTGTGCCATTACCCCGTGTTACACTTCCGGCTCAGTAGCTGCTCCAGCAGCAGTTTCTTTGCTGGATCAGGCTGCGTATGGTGAAGGAAACTGATTGCAGATCAGCGGTCAGAGTTTCCCAGCCTCCTCGTCTGCTCCAATCAGAGCCGCTCAGTCGCCATGGAGTCTTTCTGCCAGGCGTCAAGCTTGACAAAGTAAGGAAAACGTACAGGAAACGGCTAGACTTTGTTGAAAAAATAAAGTATTAAATCGTTAAATGTTGCCTCCTGGAAAACTGACGATTGAAGACAAAACGCTACAATCATGGTTTGTAACCTGTAATCCGCAACATTCTGTCCAAGCTAAAACATACATATCCAGCCGTCCGTCCATCCATAAATCAAATTTTTATTTAGAAAGCATTCAGCAACTAATCATTAACCAGATCCTAACAACAACCAAACAAACAATACTTTAGCCATAAGGTAAAGAATCGTGAAAGATAGAGCAAATCTTTTTCATTGATGAGTACAGTGAAAAGAGAAGCAGGCCCAGAATAGAGCAGGAAGAAAAAAGAGAAGCTATTATTGACTGTGGTGGAACTAATTCACATCGATGCCTCCACTTTGAGCAGAGATTAGAACGTTACTGTTATTAATCTTTACCAGTGATATAATGGGTTTGCAAAGTAAGCAAATATATGATTGAGAAATGGTTGAGTAGATTAAATGGATACAGAATCAAATCAGTATTTCATAAAAAAAACATGGAAGTAGTTCTCTCTTTATCTTTAATGGAATTATGGAGATTTTAATGAGTAAGACACGCGAACTTAGAGAATTAACAAGTCTGATATTTTATTAGGCTGACCAGCTTTTATTGTGAAAAGACTAAAAGGATGCCGCCCGCATTGCTCCCGCCAGTTTGACTCCAGGCCGTTACTCTACGGTACTCGTCCCAACAAGCGGCTCATGAAACAGGAGTCCAGACGGGATTATCAACCGCAGACAGAAGCGACTTTACGTCCAGCAGTCGAACCGGATCCGGAGCGACGCGAGGAGCGAGGTAAGCGGCGAATTCATCCTTCGACAGCTCCGTTAGAAACTGTAGTACCGCGCTCATCAGCCGGGGGAGAAATGTGGGCTTTAAACGTTGTTCTTCGCTTCACGTCATTTGGGTCAGATGATTATTTACGCAGAGAAAATAGGAACAGCGCGGTTAATGTTATGATGCGGGGAGAGTTCGGCTGGTTCGGCCGCGGGCCCAGCTCGGCTCGGCTCCGAGCCTGCCGCCGTCCAACGCTGACACGCTCCCTCTCTCAACAGGGACCTTCAGGCCGCTGGCGGCTCGGCCTCCCGCCGTCTCCCGGTACCGCGCAGCTGCGGCGTCCATCGCCACAGCTTTAAGCCTGACGCCATGACGTCGGAACCGAGCCTCCTCACGTACGGCGAGGCGGCGTTTAGGGACTCTCCGGAAAACCCACAACCACTGTGGCGTCGTCACGGACGTTTGGAGTGAATGGACCCTCCATCAATGACACAATTCCATCGGTTGGATTTCATTGAGCCACGCAGGTTTTTTGCTCAAGGGCACATGTGACAGAAACTTGGACTGGGGAACGCAGATGTTCACTGTTACATCAAACGGGCTGAATCTCGGCTGAGGACACATTGAGCATTTATTAGTAGCCTAAGGTCGGCTGCAGCCAGTGACACTCTCCAACCTGGAAACCTGACACACCTTATTATATTGTAATATTATGAGGTCTTCCATATAACTCACAGCGACGCTATTGATCTTTGTGACACCATGATGGTGGGGGCCACCAGAGCCATGGGCCTCAGGACTCCGGGCATCTGACGCGTACACCCGTGGGAAGCTACCCGAGAGGCTGGGGAGTGGTGGGCACCAGCACCATGGACTACCACGCCGAGTGCTGCTTCTGCGACCCGGAGGAGGCCCACGGCGGCCCCGATGACTTGCCTCTCCACAGCATCCACGCCCCCAACCGGATCCGGCCATCCTCGTACCGGGCCCTGCGGAGTGCCGTGTCCAGTCTGGCCCGCATTGATGACTTCTTCTGTGAGAAGATCGGCTCCGGCTTCTTCTCGGAGGTGTTCAAGGTGTGTTACTCCCTTCTGCCCACTGTTTAACCAAATACGACACATATAATTAGTATTTAGCATGTGAGTCAGTGTCCAGTCATCACTGCTGTAGTGGTGGGACATGTGGTGGAGTGTGGAGTTTACTGCCTCGGCCAAAAGGTCAGTCAAAAGATCTCTCGTTGTGATTGGTCGGTACTGAGTCAGAGTTGTGTCATGATGATGAAATGTGCTCGTTTTTACTGTTGGAGTTGAAATGCTGCTTTGGATGTCTCCTCTGGGAAGGTCTCAACTGTTGCGCCCCCTGCTGGTGGGTCAACCTGTACCTGAAACACCAATGACTGCGCATCGGCTCCTTCTTAATAATCTGTAGCTTTGTTTACCAAACTATGAGCCTTTCACAGACAGTCGCTACCCTGTGAGATAGAAAAACACCTGGAATATTTAAATGACTAGAACAGTCCCGCCAGCAGCACAGTTCAGCGCACCTCCTTTCCTACCTCATCAGCACTCAGAGCGCTTTGATGCCACGTCTCATTCACCCATTCACTCACTCATTCACATACACACAAATTCAGTGTTTTGCCAAAGGACACTTCGTAACATGGGAATCAGGAATCAAACCACCGCTACTACAGTTGGTGTGCGAGTGCTCTGCTTCTAGAGCTGCCTTGGGTTGGATGCAGCTTGGCTTATTTATTAGGATCAGACGAGGAACAGGGAGAAACATGCAGCTAAACAGCTAATAACAGTGATACCAAGCAAAGCATCCAGAACTGATTGGTGAACTTTCATTTTCTAACTCAGCTGTTCGTTGTTTGCCGTGTGGCCCTATGTTATGTTGGTACTTGTGTTTGTGTATGTGTAGTGACGGCGTGACTGGAACAGACTAAGTAGCTTAGTGCCCCTGCGTGAGCATGTGTGTGTAGACATCCGACCTTTTCACAGCATCTACTCCATGTGAAGTGCTCAGGATTCAGAGGAAGCAAACATTTCCCTGCGCTTACGAAGCAGACAAAGGTTAAAACAGAGCAGTGCTTTAAAGACCTTTGAAAGATATTTGAGGAGTTAGACATTTTATTGTGCCTACTTACATGTGTATGACATAAGCTTTATAATTACTTATTTTATTACTCATTACCTATAGTACTGCCAATATCTGTGTGTGTCCATTATCTGCTTCATTTCAGGTACAGACGTTGTCCTCTGGACACCACTATGGTGTAGTAGTAGTAGTAGTAGTAGTAGTAGTTACAGTTGTTGGGTTTGAGTCCTGGTCACCACTTTGTACCTTCTCCTCATCTGCCAGGTTAACTGGAGACTCAGGTGTGAGAGGATTTAACTTACATCTTACACCACTCCTACAACAACAGATCCAGATGATGGATAGATGTTGTACGTTAACCTCACTGCATTCATTTATACAGGAAGGAAAAGAACATAAGATACAGTACCTCTGGATGTTGTTGGTGACCTGTGCTCCACTAGTCTGGATCAGGTGTAAAAATTGGAAGAGAACAATAAGGTGGTCACCTGGTAAAAGAAGCACAAAGTGAGAAATGACGTATGTTTGAGGTTCAGTGGTCCAGTCATCAATTAACTCAACCATGAAAAAGCACAAATCAAGTTAGCGCGTGTACTTGCATCAAAGTGAAACCAAAAAACATATTTTCCTACCAAAGTGAGGACATTTGGCCTGTTTGAGGGTTAAAATGTGATTTTAGGGCTGAGGTTAGAATTGTGTTTAAGTTTGGATTAGAGCAAAGCTTAGACGTCTGCCTTTAGTTGTGAGGGTTAGGGTTACGGTAAGGAGGGAAGGCATCCTGTCAATGGAAGCCCTCACTTCGATGGAAGTACAAGTGTGTGTGTGTGTGTGTGTGTGTGTGTGTGTGTGTGTGTGTGTGTGTGTGTGTGTGTGTGTGTGTGTGTGTGTGTGTGTGTGTGTGTGTGTGTGTGTGTGTGTGTGTGTGTGTGTGTGTGTGTGTGTGTGTTTCCTGCTGGAGGAAGCTTCACTAATAGTGCAGTGGATTTGTGGAGATCAGATCAGGAGGAGTGAAATCCTATTAGTGCTACGCTATTAATACACAAACACAGATACATGCACTTACAGGTCCACACTAACTGAATGTAGCCACACGCAGAGGTTCCAACCCGTTGGGCCACCCGTTGGGCCACATGATTCAACATCTGTTGAATCATTTTCATGTTGGTCCATACTAAGGATCAGTTAGGTGTGAAAGTGAAACCCCAGGAGTCTGAAGTGTGAACCTCCACATCCTGTTCTACCAGAACTCTCTCACCCGCTCTGTCTCTGTGACTGATTCTCTCACTGTCTGTGGTGCAGGTGCAGCATCGGATCACAGGACAGGTGATGGCGCTGAAAATGAACACTCTGGCTAGCAACAAGGCTAACATGCTACGAGAGGTTCAGCTCATGAACAGACTGTGCCACCCCAACATTCTCAGGTAGTCAGGCGTGGTGTTATGTGGTGTTTGTGTGTCCACACCAGAGACCTGAGATGATCACGTTCTCCCTCCTCTCCGCAGGTTTCTTGGGGTTTGTGTGCATGAAGGTCAGCTCCACGCTCTGACTGAGGTAAAGCAGCAACTTTACCACTCTTTATCTCATCTCGTCACATTAATCGTCATTATAGATACTAGAACTGAAGCGTTACATGACATTAAAATAATGATGATGATAAATTGTAAATGCAGCTGGACAAAGTGCTTCCACAGAGGCACATCCTCTCAGCTGATGTGACGTTACAGGACAGAATGGTGACGCGTCTGGAGACTAATAGCGCCTCATCCAGTGGTCGTCGACCTTCTTGTTTCTTTGCAGTATATAAACGGAGGCAACCTAGAGCAGCTGCTGGACAGCGACCTTTACCTGTCGTGGTGCGTCCGGATCGGTCTGTCTCTGGATATCGCCCGAGGCCTCAAGTACCTGCACAGCAAGGGCATCTTTCACAGAGACCTCACCTCCAAGGTACTAAGAGCCTGACATCAGTCAAAGCTGCTCACAGGTCAGACATACAGTAACAGGAGCTGCATCCTTGTTGCCACGGGAAACCTTCAGTCCTACATACAGAACGGTGATAGGCAATAATTCATGCCTTTTGTACAACAAAGTTAAATGAAATCAAAGTTGTAGATGCTGCCTTCGTTTTTAAACATATTGTTACGAATGAGAAACCCTTTATTCAGTCTGAAGCTTGACAGAAACATCACTAATCTACAATAATAATAAAGAACACAGTCTTCACTCAGGTGCTTGATATCAAATTCAAACCAACATATAGAAAGTGAATAATGTTTATTTAATTCAGCACAGTTTTACTTGTACTTGTTGTAGGTCTCACTTTGAGCGTTTATCTGTGCAGAACTGTCTGGTTCGCTGTGACGCTGGTGTGTTCACTGTGGTGGTGGGAGACTTTGGGCTGGCAGAGAAGATTCCTGACTACAGGTCAGTGTGGGGGAACCAGAACTGAACCCACGGGAACGTCCTGTGTCTTGTGATGTGGATGAATAACAGATGATGATCATTTTATTTGTCCAAAGTAGAATAATGTCAGTGCTAGGGGTTCATCTGTTTCTATATTAAAGTATGTGAGTTAATTAAACGAACAATTGAGAACGATCCTTTTTTCCAGCAGCTCTTTCACTGTTAAGTTTAAACAACCCTGTCTGTAGTGCTCTGGGGGATCTTCTGTCAGAGCACCTATGCTACTAAAAGCTCAGAGAGGATCAGTAGTGCCTGTTTCTGTGCTGTGACTGATCCAAACCATCATACAGACCATTCCTTCCCAGGTGGTCTCACACTTGTCTGGCTGTGATTCTTATTCCTCTTGTCTAAATGTCTTGGCAGTGATGGTGTGGAGAAGCAGGCCCTGGCTATCGTGGGCTCACCCTACTGGATGGCCCCAGAGGTTCTGCGTGGAGAGCTGTACGATGAAAAGGTAAACTATCGCACCAACACAGGCTCTAAGTAATAACCAGGTACACGCGCATGGCCACACACACACACCAGTGACCTCCCTCCTGTTTACAGAACATCTGACCCTCTTCCAGGGTCAACACCTCATTCTCCAAAGTGTTTTAGGAACCAAATAATGTGATACTTTACTGAATTCTGTACACTGTGAGGAGAACAGCCTTGTGTGTGTCTCCTTCTCAGGTGGACGTGTTTGCATATGGCATCATCCTGTGTGAAATCATTGCCCGGATTGAAGCAGATCCGGATTTCCTCCCAAGGACAGAGGTACAATACAAGCCATGAACATAGATAAACCCTGTTTACTTGCTGTGTCTGTCTGTGTAATGACACTGTGTCGCATGCAGGACTTTGGTCTGGATGTTAATGCATTTGAGAACATGGTTGGGGACTGTCCACCTGCTTTCTTCAGCCTAGCTGTCACCTGCTGTAATGTAAGTCTACACACACACACACACACACAAACACACACATACACACTCCACTGTCTGTGTTGATTCTTGCCGTTTACTGGTCCATGGATGGTTTTGCTTGTTTTTAGATGAGAGCTGAGAGACGTCCATCCTTCTCTGATATCGTCCTCACACTGGAGAGCATGGAGACGGTAGAAGGAGACGGGGAGAAGCTGATCGCACTTGGTACATGCATCAAATTAATTCTAATGTAAAATAAAAGTCAGAAGAAAAGTCAGTGGCTTGTTGCTGTGTTTTCACTAGGGCTGCAACTAACAATTATCTTGATAATGGATTAATCTGTTGATTATTTTTTCAATAATCGGAGAAAATTTTTTAAAATATTTTTTATGTTTTGCTTATTACAAATCTCTTATCAGTTTTTTAACAAAATTTAGATTTTGACTCTTAAATTCTTAAATCTCAAACAAAACACAAAATCCAGCGTTTGAATAATAAAACTACTTCTTTGCCGTTGAGCAGTCGGACTAATCGATAACGGCAAATCATTATTTTTTCCGTTATCGATTCGTCGATTCGTTGTTGCATCCCTAGTTTTCACTACTGACCCAGGTTGCAGGGTTCTGTCATGAACACTGTGATCTCTCTTTATGGGTCAAGTCATTCATTTTCCCTTTGACCCCTTTGCGTCTTACGTGTCTCTCTCCTGCCTCCTCTCGCTCAGAGCCGGTGGCTGTGGACGCCAGCCCCTACCGGCGCTGCAGCTCTCCCTGCCACCCCGGAGACCGCATCCATCAGCGGCACGGCTTGGCTCGGAGCCAGTCTGACATGCTGCCCCCATCGAGCATGACCCCTCCTCTCTTTGGGACCCCTGCACGGATCAACCCCTTCTCGCTCAGACAGGACCTGAATGGGGGGCGCTGTAAACTCTTAGATACACCCAGCAAGTCGGTTATCTCGCTAACCTTCACCCTGCCCGCTCTACCCGACCTGTGTGCCTCCCCCCACCCGCTCAGGGGCACGCGGTGGACCCAAGCACAGCCGAGGAGGTGCCAGTCTCTGCCTTGTACTCCAGAGCTCAGCCGGACTGTAGCCCTGTCAGGAGACACGGAGGGGAAGGAGGAACAAAACCATGAAAGCTTCAGAGTGAGTAGAGTGAGTAAAGGAGAATATGGTGAGGCTGATGAGGACAGCAAGAATACGAACAAAGCATGGTCAGAGCAGGAGCTTGGGCTGAACCTGGGGGCAGCTGAGAAGGCGGAGTTGCTGAAGGAGGATGAATATACAGATCTCCCAGTGGAGTTGGAGATGGTGACTCTGGAACGGTTAGAGGAGGAAGAGGAGGTGGAGGAGGAGCAAGGTGTAGGCAGAACGGAACCCATGGACTGTTCCAGATCTCCAGATCCGTCAGAGCGGCTCCTAGACTCCACGGCTGTAAGGCCTTTTCTGACCTCATCCTCCCTAAGAACCAATGGCTGGAGGCTTCCAATTTCCAGTGGACCTCCATCCTTGCCTCCTTTGCCACGGTTGGATAACAACAACGGCTCAGCTCCTGTGATGGGCCCTCAGGGGCAGTGGGGTGAAGGAGGACGGGCTAATGGTTACAGTGGAGCCCAGGTCCTGTCCTCCGACTCATGTGGCACCTCAGAACAGGATGAGGTCATTTCCTGTACGGGCTGCTGCCTTGTAGGTCTGAGTTTTCCCTCCGTGTGCCTCCGTGGTTCAGCTGCTGTGGCTGCTCCACACAGAAGGGTTTCGTTACCACGGCAGCGGCCGTACCGGAACCTTAACAGTACCATAACTGGTGGCAGTGCTTCCTCACAGACAGCTGGCGCGGCGCAGAAGGCTCTCCTGTGCCGCAGCTCTAACGGGTCAGTGCCATGTGAGCCCGGCCGCTCCCTGCCAGAGGCCCAGACCTAGTCCTGCTCACAGCACCTGCACCAAGTGTTAGCAGGCAAACTGAAGCTCACCCGGGCGTGGGGGCGCGTTCTTGACGCTGGGACGGTGCTGATGGACACCGACCTACATCGTGATGGACTCCTCATCTCTGAACCAAATCACACTGACCTCGGTCCACGCTGCCGTGGTGACAGGTTAAAGTAGTTTATTACTACTTGGATCTGATTTTTGTGCTTTGAGCCTATGTCAATAACACCGTCACACTGACACAGGGACCTGCAGAACACGCAAATCAGATGGAACCGTGTGAGTGAGACCCATTTGTACTGAAGTAGTTCATGAAATTACAGTTGCATTAAAAAGTACAATTTAATAGCGATGGTCACAAATAAACTAGAAAAGTCAGACCCAAGTAGGATAAACGCTGGTTGTGACTGTGGTGTTGACCCGTAGCTCGCTCCTCCGTTCTGGAGGAAGCCTGCACGGTTACTGTTTCCTACGGATAGAAACCTGCTCTACTTCACACTTCGACAGTGTGAAGTAAAAGTGAAAACACTGTTTTTATTCTGTAAGTTCAATAACAGAAGCTACAAGTGGAAACTTTCTAATACTGAGACGTAGTTCCTGCATTTTTATAAATGTGAATCTGGTCCTTTTGCCACCAGGATTTTACTAGATGGTGCTTTACTGAACTCTGTGCTGCTGGTGTTTCTTATGTGTTCTTCAGGCCCAACCAACGACACCGTCGTTCATCAACTCCCTCTCACATGTATTTTGTGTATGAACATGTACATTGTGATAACACTGTTGTGATTTTAAACTGTGGCATGTTATGCAGGTATGGATATTTATTGTACACATTATTTCACACACTGTGTGTGTATGTGGTGTGAAGGTTCTGTTCAGGCAGCTGCCACTCTTGAATGGTAAATTTTTAAGAATTCACATGGTTCTAAACAGCCAGTCTGAACTGAAGGAGCCTGAAGGCGACTCCAGAATCAAAAAGAAAAGGCAGGTGCCCTGAACAGAACCTTTGGGATAAGAGGGTTGGATACTCACAGGAGAACTTTTGTTCCATGATTTCTGATGTTAACCCTGGTTATTGCATAATGTTTTGTTCATGTGTACAGTTAGAGTTCTGCGTGCAATAATCTGTAAATAAACAAATATGACTGTGCACAACGTCTACTGTGTGTGTGTGTGTGTGTGTGTGTGTGTGTGTGTGTGTGTGTGTGTGTGTGTGTGTGTGTGTGTGTGTGTGTGTGTGTGTGTGTGTGTGTGTGTGTGTGTGTGTGTGTGTGTGTGTGTGTGTGTGTGTGTGTGTGTGTGTGTGTGTGTGTGTGTGTGTGTGTGTGTGTGCGTGTGTAGACTTACATTACAGCAGGTGACAGCTAGGCTGAAGAAAGCAGGTGGACAGTCCCCAACCATGTTCTCAAATGCATTAACATCCAGACCAAAGTCCTGCATGCGACACAGTGTCATTACACGGACAGACACAGCAAGTAAACAGGGTTTATCTATGTTCATGGCTTGTATTGTACCTCTGTCCTTGGGAGGAAATCCGTCTCTGCTGCAATCCGGGCAATGATTTCACACAGGATGATGCCATATGCAAACACGTCCACCTGAGTAGGAGACACACACAAGGCTGTTCTCCTCACAGTGTACAGAATTCAGTAAAGTATCACATTATTTGGTTCCTAAAACACTTTGGAGAATGAGGTGTTGACCCTGGAAGAGGGTCAGATGTTCTGTAAACAGTGTGTGTGGCTCAGTGATGGATCAGTGACTTTGCAGGATGGTGGTCAATCTAGCCCCCTGTGACCAGATTGACAGCTGGGACAGGCAAACAAAGAGTACTAGTATACTGGTATAATTTACTTACATTAATAGTTCAGCTAAGTACTTTAATTCAAGGGGGATCAAAAGGGTATCTCTCTTTTACTGTCCTGGGCGGCAGCTGTTGCTCAGTGCTGCCACCTGCCGGTGATTCCCCGCTACTACACACGCGGCGAGTGTTTTAATCCCGGCGGCCACAGGAGGAAACCATGAGACCGTCCCACCCCTGAAAACAAACGCTGAGCTCGATAAGACTGACATGGACGGTTTATAAGCATGTTTCTATCTGTTTGTGACAGGCCTGTGGCTCCTGTCCCGAGTGGCCGCTAAGGGACAACCTTCCCTGCTTCTGTTTGCGCAGCGCAGCATCGGGACGAGTGTCACTGCGTAACGTTCGGGAGGATCAGCATCACGCCCGGTAGGTACCGATGGATGCTGAGCTAGACAGACGTGGCCTGTTTGTCTCTTATGATGCTTTGTTTACGGCAGGGGAGGCCGCGTTCAGGAACTGCACTACACAGGTAAATGTCAGCTTCCTTTCACGCTGGGTGATGTTTTCAGATCACCTGATCTGAAAACATCACATCTACAAAGGTTTGACATTTAGTTCACTCTTTAGAGGCAAGTTAGGAATACGCATGTGCCTTGATGTATAAACGCAGAACATCGATGATGTGATTTTGGGATTTGGGATTTTGAAAGGGAAAAGTGGCTTCACACAACATTCAACTGAATATTATCTGTAATATCTGATTATAATAGATTAATACATATTGGTTATGTGTGTGAGCTTAGAGTGACCTTGAAAAATGTTTCATCCACGTGGGTGCATTGATGGTTTTTAATCCTTCAACCCCATCTGTGATTTTACTGAATGAGCCACAATGAGGCACAGTATTTATTCTCTGAAAACCTGTTTTGGGTTTTTTATAAGCTAAAAATCATCTACAAAAAGATATATCTGAATATCACAGCATCACAAAGTTTATCTCGTGTTTTTCTTACTGTGTGTAATTTTACATACAATACAAATTAAAATAACATGAACAAACATGCACAAAGTTACAGCTTTTACTTGTTTTGGGGGATTTAGTTTGTTTCTTAAAAAAGCTGTAACACAATTGACAATGTAAACACTGGCATGAAGTAAGTTATAGCCTCAACCGATCAATAAAAACCAACAGTGCATGACACTGAAATTTCACCTAAATTCACCTCTGGACAAATCATTTCTCACAGATCGACAATTTAACGATGGAAAGCAGTTCTGACATGAACACTGAGGAAGCGGTGTAATTAAATAAACCGTCCAATGAAATGTCTCACACAACTCTGAATACAGCGCTGAGGTCCAGCAGGAGACACTGTCCTTATCAAGTTTTTCCTTTGTACAGTGGTCCTTACCCCCACTCCTCTACTCCGCTTGTTCTCTACCTGTTCCTGCAGGAACCACTGCACTAATAAATAATGCAACACAAAGTGAAACATGTGACCTGCTGCTGTCTCTCTGTTCCTGTCGCTCCTTATCAGGACGCCAGTGATGAAAACACTCGGGTATTGTCTGACTCCCCCCACTTCATAAACACATCACCATGGCGACGAGAAGAAAAGGTAAGTTCGACACTGAGTCAAACACTGTTTGCCGCTGTGTGTTATTTGTGCAGAGACGTTCACTGACAGCACAAAGTTTCCATTGGGTGAAAGATGAAACTTCTTTTCTGCACAGAAGTCATCTTCACGGCAGAAGATGTTTATGAGCATGTGACACTTGTTCAGGTCATTTACTGGTCAAGTTGCTCTCACAGTAAAAACATCCATGTGAATGTTTACCTTCTTTGTTTATATTTTCAGTTTCTTGCTTTATAGCAGCTTCAATAAACATTTATTACTGTCAACCTGTACAAACATTGCTTCAGCGTTTGAGTGTGTTCATATCTTCACACCAGGCTCCACCTCTAAGGGTGGGGTGCGTTTCCCTGACGACGATGAGCCCCCTGGCTCCCCAACGCGGAGAGACGACCAGTCAAACGTCTCCACGCTCATCGCAGCCCTGGAGAAGGATGGCACGTACCTAGTCAAGGTGGGTTTGTCAGTGGGTTCTTCTTAGGAACCAGGTCATAGCAGCAACAAGATGGTGGCGGATTTTATTAATAATGTAGTAATAAACTCAGAATACAAGACCACGCCTGCTCTTCTGCATCATCCTCTGCCCCTCTGTCGTCCTTCCAGGCTGGTTTCCTGAAAAGCCACCACTGTTATGAGATTGTCTTCACAGTCCCAGATGTGCCCTCACTGGGCAAAGAGCTCTCCTGTTTTCCTTCCTCGTCCCCCACTCGCAGGTCCTCCAGCCTCCACGTGCATCGCACGACCTCCACACTAGAAGGTGAGCTGAACGCACATCACATACAGTATGTTTAGTAAGAAAATAATTACTAGTTAAGAATGTCCCTTTTTTTGGTAAATATGTTTCCAAGCATTTCATGAATTAAATACAACATTGCAGAGAATGGCAGGAATTACTATACATGGCATGAAATGAATGACGTTTTCTGCTTAGGGGGAGTAAAAGTGATGTGTGAGTACAGGACGCGCCAGGAGGGAGTCCAGCAGGAGCTGATGACTCTGGTGACCAGAGGAAGAAGGGACAGCAGCGTGAAGGTCAAACTGCAGGCCAAGGTCATCGGTAGGTGTCAGCTGTAATAACAGGAGAAGGCCAGTGGGGAAGCCAGAACCTGGTCAGGATGATGCCTGTGAGCTGACGCCTCCCACGGTGGATAATTATCACCTTGCCCCTTCTCATCCTCTGTGTAGACCCACATCACGGCACTCCCATGCTGCTGGAGGGTGTGAGGTGTCTGGGCGCTCAGAAGGACGCCCATGCAAAGAAGAAGTGATCCACATGTTCTGTACGTGTACTGTATCAAAGCATCATTCAGCAACTGGGCCAGGATTAGTGGGTTAGGAAATCCTACGTATTTGCATCGACTCATTTTCAGTTTCCAATTCCCATACACTCATCATGGAATGATGGATCTGCTGCATTGCTCAGTCACTAATTCACAAACTAAGTGGTTTTAGATCTTTCACCATTGAATCAGTGTTTTAGGGGTTTGTATGTAGTTCTGACGTGTGATTTGAATCTCTCTGAGCTGGAGAAGACACCAGTGAATTAGGCCCGAAGAAGAGAACCTGACATTCATGTCACTGATGAATGTATGTGACTCAGTTGTACATAATAATCAGATCCATTACTACTTGTATGAACCAAGAACAATTCCTTGTTTTTAACTGTGTGTTTACTTTGCAGTGAAATAAGGAGAAACCTGACATTTTAATTGAATCTTCTTGGTGCCATTAGAGATCGTCAGGTCTTGTCCTCTGAGCTGTAGCTGTTAGTGTCACTTTATTTGGGTAATAATAAGTAACTTTGTGTAGAAACTCTGATGTCACACACATTAATAGAAATAGTACATCTAAATAAATAACTGGGCAGCTGCCAATGAGTTTGTTGAGTGTAATGTTGCTTCAGTCTCACTGATTTCTGTTTGCTCAATGACAGAACAGCCATGACGTCATCATCTGGCTTTTTCCAGATCTTACCGTCTGTCTAAACTTGAGACTTGTTCCTGATTTGTGTGAATGTTCACCACAAAGACACTCATCTCACAGTGCAGTAGTATGTCTATTGGAATGAACCGGCAACAGTACAGTAATCTGTATCAATCAGACGTTGCACTTTATTGCTGTTGTAGTTCATCATCAGTTTTTCTGATTAAAGCCATTCATGAAGGAAGAAAACTTGGCTGAAGTCTATTTGATAATGGGTCTCTACCATGAAACATTATAGTTCAACTTCAGTAGGACTCTTAGTAGAAAAACAGATATTTCCATGAACCACGTAGTGACAGTCATATACCAGCTGTTGTCGCTGTTCTAGGAGAATTGGTATATTACACCACGGTAACACGGTAACCACTTGTATTATAAGAAATCAATATAGGTTCAATGATTTAAGTCACAAATCAAATACTTACTTCAATGCCGTCAGTTCTTTTAGAAAGATATTTGCACATTGTGGTGGCTCAGTTGGTAGAGCAAGCTTTGCAAATCACAGGCTCACAGACTAAAGCCCACCATGACTGTCTCACTAAAGGTGTGTTCTTGAATATGACACTTCGCACTAGCTCCCTGGGCGCCCACGGCCCCAAGCATGGGTTAAATCCAGAGGACCACTTTTGTTGTGCCATTGTAACAGATGATAATGACAAATACACGCTTTATTCCTTTTCTTCTAAACAAATGTATTGTTTGCTCTTTGGTTTTCCCTACTACTACTTAATGTTAAGACATTACCCACAGTAGTTATTTGTCAGGAACCGCAGGGGACGCAGGATCAGGCAAAGGTCAAAACACAAGGCAGCGTCCCAAAACCAGAACCTAAAGAGCAGGTAAGACAAGGTCAAAAACAAAAACTACCCTCTCATTTCTCCTCGGGCAAATCTGTAAATATTAGATCTATTTAGCAGGTTTTCTAATGTTAATTATATTGACCTGGCTATCTGACGTCATCAGCCTATAATAGTTGATTAAAATGCGCCATAGTTTCCATACTTGTAAGACTTCCTGTTGAATTCCACTTCGGCCTTTGTTATTTCTGCTTGATCTTCAGTCACGTGACTCATTAGCTGTGTTCAACTGATCATTAGTACTGTTATATATACTCGAGTACTCACCCACAGCCTTTACCATGTTGTTGCATGTTATCACCACTTTTCAGCATTGTCTAGTTTCCAGTTCCGTGTAAATAAGTTCCGTTTTGCCTGTCGGTGCCTCTGCCTGTGTTTTGGATCTATGGTTTTGTGAACTTTGCCTGCCTGACCACGCTTCTGCCTGTCGATTCGGATCTGATGATATTAAATCCTTCTTTATTCAATTCCTGTCTCTCATGCTGTGCATGAGGGTCCTTTGCTCAGGCGAAGGACACCTCACCCCCTTTATTTTTAAAAACCATGTGTTTATTATTAGACTGGTGTCACATACTCCTCTTCTGTCTTCAGATGTGCTGCTGAGGTTTCTCAGTCCCACTTTTGCAAATCCTCACCTCCACATCAGCAGCACAACCCAGCAGTGATGGTAGGTAACACTCTGTAGGTTTTACCACAGCTGTCAGATTCACTGTAGATCTAAATGGTAAATAGTTATACACTGTAGAAGACAGAGAAAGAAATAATCTTTGTACTCGTCTGGATTTTTCCCTCATAGATACAAGCAAATATCTCCCAGGTGGATGGTGGAATGGGCTAAAAGACAAAAAGTGTCCAAAGAATGAAGCCAAATACTTTTATATATGAAAAATAAGTTAAATAGTGTTAAAACCAATATATGACTTATGACTTAAATTTGTGATATTTCATTCTGGGCCCTGTGACCCAAAATGTCACAACTCTGGCCTGCTTCAACCTAAAGATGCCATTGAAGGCTCAAATGAAAGCTTACGGGCCGTAGAATGGCCCTTTAATGCTATGTTATCATTTACTGTAAACTTAAAGCTTATATATAACCATCCCCACTTGTGGCATATCTACGCGTCCAGCATACTCTCAGCTACACAGTGGTGCACTTACGGGGTGATAGAAGCTGAACATAATTGGCTACTTCTGGCTGACGCAACCCCAGCATTGTCTTCGTTAACAGAATCAACAAGATTATGGTACCGGCAGGAAGTAGGCAGGAGTCGGTGGTCAGGAAAACAGAATCAACACAAGGCGGAGAGAATTGCTGGAAGGTGGCGACTGGTATTCACAAACGATCTGGCAATGACTGATGCGACTACTGGGGATTATATACACAGGTGAGTAATGACTGATATGAGACAGGTGCGAAACTAGGACCGGGACGTGAAGCGGGAACTAACATAACGTGATCAGAAACGGAAGTACTAAAAATAAAACAGGAAACTGGAACCAAAACCTGACAACTAAGGTGAAACAGAAAAGTCCTTCAAAATAAAACAAGAAACAAAAACCCAGATCGTGACACCTAGGAACTACTGCTTCCTAGTTTACTCTGTACCTGCCACAGCCACAACAGTCAGGCTAAGAGGGGGCGGAGTCAGACTGAGAGGGGGTGGAGCCAGCGTGCTGGAGCACGATTGCTCAGTCCACCATTGTTTTTCGATGCATACACGTAGAACACTAATATTCAATAGCCAAAGGTCCCTCTGTAGATTATTTAGAAGACAGGAACCAGCACCCACTGTACTGTACTGTACCCACTGTACTTGTATCGCTTGTAAACATACAGCAGCAGCAGTTGAAACTAGCTACAAGGTGCTAAGGACAAACCAGAAAAAAACAGCCAGGAAAGAACGGTCTTAGATCGCAACCCCTTTGTGCACATACCTTAGCATGATTATTGGTATTAATATTAATTAAAAAAGGTAAACCACAGTACCGCATTTGTTTAGTCATGATTGTGTCAGCCTAAGGTACATCCCTACGTATTTATTTTGCGCCGATTGTTTGCTTAATTGATTTGCTTGGTTTCAGCAGCTGGCTGCACCCCCACCCGCACACACATGCCACAACGCAAAAACTCAACCTGTCCACCACCACAGCGACATCACATATATTTAGGATTGACTAAATCACATTAAACATTAAATAAACCATTAATCAAGAAGATATATACTGTAAATAGGTTTTGTATATACTACTCTTGTAAAAGCAAAGCTGTTCATCACAATACTGCTAGACAGAAAAAAAAGACTAGCCAGTTCTCTACAGGTATGAAGTGAAGTCTAAGTGAAGTCTCTAGTTGTGCCTAAACACATCTGTGTGATGCATGGATGAATGGTAAGCATTGACCTCTGCTCCCAGAGTCTTTTCTTTGACACAGTGGTTACTTAGAGTAACCTGAAAACGTCTGACTCTAAGATTTAACACTATGCATATGTTGACGATTGATAAATACTACTTCTAGAGAGATTAACAAGAACAACACAGTGTTCAAGCTAAATCGCAGATCCACTCGCTTCTCATTTTGACTCTATACAATTAGTCATGCCACAGAGTAATGCTCGCCTGTAATATATAAAGCATGTAATATTACTCAAATTATGATTATAAATGATTCTAAATTGTTTTAGTTAAATATTACATATTATATTATATGTATTATATATACATTATATACAAATTAGATCAGAGATGAGATGCATTTCCATTTGATTCATGTATCACAAATGTATCCTTTAAATAGAAATGTATTTCATTTTAAATCAAAATCAAATCAGGTAACAGCACTGCAGGACTAATGCTTTAGGGAGAAGGTGCTTGTGTAAAACCAGCCTGACCAGGTTTGTACAGTATATGGGCTGTTCCGTCTGAAATTAGGCTATTGTTATGCTTATCTAAGCTATCTTAAAAGAGTCAAATGTTTTTTTTAATTGAACAACTCCTGACACATGCAGGCTAACATACGTTAAATCCAAGTGGATATGGCCAAATATATACAATGAGAGATTATGAATTTCATTGTGTACATTTGTGAAGGCCAGTTCAACCCAAAACACCCAGTGACTGATAAACCTCCAGAAGGTAGTGTGAAAGCTGTGGCAGCGTGAGCTTCTGTTCTTATGCTTATCAATGATAGATAAAGTAAGTACAATACTCAACTCTGACATGAACTCAATTTTTATAAAGTTGCAATTTCTCAGCTTTGAGGCTCTAAGGTGCCTGTTATCTGTATATCTGTTTCTCTACCAAGGAGCGTGTGATAATGACATTATCAGTTCTAAGTACTTTTCTCAGAACTGTTTTTATAGTTAGTATTTGATTCTAACTATACAGGTCAAAAACATTTTTGTGATTAAAGCGCCACCTTTTGGTTGTCTCCTGGAAGTGCGTCATTGGTGCTAAAAATGGGGGTGGCCACATTAGCATTTTTCACACCTTCTCTACACAGCACAAGGATTACTGGTAACCGGCTGGAAAGGCACTGATATGAGGAGGGGCGGTGCCTGACATGAACAGCTCCATCTGTACTACTAAATTATAACTATAAAGTAAAAGTACTTTAGGCGTCAGGACGGGCAAGAGATTGGACCCAAAAGCACTGCACAGACAATCAGACACGCCCCCCCCAGACAGCACTTCCTCAGCAGTTACTCACAGCATTTTACAACCCGGCCTACTGTACGACTCAACAACTCACCACAAGCTGCTTACCAGATCACACCCACCTGCTGCCATTGATTCAACTACGTACAACGTAAATCTCTGCCTCAATTCCCCATGCCCATTCCTACTGCCACTGTGGTTCTTCCTGTATCCCTGAGCACTGCACTTTCAGGTATTTAATGAAGTTGTGCTTTGCTGCTCAGAAGTTCTGTTGTTCAGTACGTTTTAACTCTAAGCTTACCTTGTTCTCTTCTAGTAACCGCAGACCGAAGATTGACTGGCTGACTTTATGATTGTTAAAAAATAAAACTTGTTCTTTTTTGCAAATAGGTTCTGTTGCTCATTTTTTGGGGCTCCATCTGAGTGTCGTTAGTAAACACAAGATTTAAATCATAACAAAAGCAGGATGCTCCTCAGTTTTAACTGCATTAACCACATACACTCATCTAGGACTCTGGATGCCTCCCTGCTCCTTTGTGAACTGGCAGTCTTCCAGGGTTCCTCATCTGCTGACTGGGAGGAATCCTTTTCTGCCAATTTCACCGCCGGCCTCATTTTGCAGGCCCGATATGGTCGGGCTGATGGGGTGGGCCTCACGTCTTTGTTGTGGGGGTGGTGGATTTGGGTTGGGCCCCTTTCTGGGCACGGGGTTCCTCCCCTGGTATTTACCTCTGGTTTTCCTGGGGCGGAAGGCGTTGACCCAACAGTGGTCCATTCTGACCTAGGGTGTCATCTCTGTGGTTGCTGTGGCTCTGCCTGGGGGGGGGGGGGGGGGGGGGGGGGGGGGGGGTTGTGTGGGTGGCTCAGGCCGCAACACCCGCCCTCCCAGAACTGAAGGTATGTAGGCTCCCTGGCTACTAGGTTTCTTCCTTCCTTCCTTCCTCGCTTGGTTGCGTGTAGTGGCCGGGCTTCTCTAATCACCCTGGCTTTTACAAGTGGCAACTTTGTAACTCTGGTTACAAACCCAACTTCCAGGAAAGGTTAAAGCTTTTTCAGTACAAAGAGTTCTTTTTCTAAAGCACAAGTTACACAGTAAAAACTGTGCATGTTCACTCACCATCCATCCAGTGGCCTCTCAATCACAGGGCCGCAAAGGAACAGACAACTATTCACTGTCACAGGAAGCCGGCTCAACTACAGCAGAGAGAACTCCTAAACACTGTTGTTACTCAAGATTCCTGATCACCTCATATTTTTAAGAAACAGTTGAAACTGATTTTATCTTGTTGTTCTACTGTACATTGCAGGTGTGAAGTGAAACCTAACTAGAGGATTAATTTGTGGGCTCCAGACTGAAGACATGAGGACATGTTCATGGTAAAAGGCCACAGAATGTAGTAGCTGTAGTTAAATAAACATGACATGCTGGGGAAAAAAGTTAATAAACCAAACATTTGAATGAAGAAGATTTTAATAAACCTTTGCTGAACATTTTGAAATTCAGTACCAAACTACTTACAACGTGACAAAGTAGAAAAATAGGTTCACATCCCTTTAAACTACATTAATATTCTTACATTCATAAAAACCTTTTTCACATAAAAATATGTTTTAAAAACACAAGAACAAAAGGTAACAAGGACAAATGTCAGAGAAAGGTGCAGCCAACCAGCATTGCAGGACTAAATAATTCACTAACAGCATACTGACATACATATCTGTTGTGTTTAAAATTGTTAACTTAAAAATA
Organism: Betta splendens; assembly: GCF_900634795.4. Classification (NCBI taxonomy): domain Eukaryota; kingdom Metazoa; phylum Chordata; class Actinopteri; order Anabantiformes; family Osphronemidae; genus Betta; species Betta splendens. The sequence goes on from NC_040881.3 coordinate 17,546,868, forward strand.
TAAAACCAAGCTTTACTTCTGCTTTGGTCCCAAGTCTTCCTGGTGATTTCATGCACCATCTGAGTGAAGATGTACTAAATTATCAATATAACAGGAAAAGTGCTACAACAGGAATAGGCCTCTACATGAAATAATTCCATTATGTCCCATCATGGTAAAGTTCTCATAAAAGGGGTATGAAACAGTAAAGATACCTGCAATGTGTGGAGGTGCAAACCAACAATTTAGTTTTTCTCTCACAAAAGGTCCAAGTGTAAACAATCATGTTCATTCAAAATAGCTACAAGTGTTTACAAAAACACTAATTTTGTTCAAGAACCGCCATGAAATTGTTGAAAATAACAGGAACACAAATCCTTTTTCATGGGTATTTTACAGACAGCAGAAAATAGATGAAAGAGCCCATGAAAACAAAGTAAACCCACCGTCCTACTTTTATTATTTTGCTATCAGGAACAAAAGCACTGTTTCCTTGTAGCATAAAGGATGCAGCAGAGCCTCACTTGTTAGGGAATACAGCTTATATAATGATTGTGATATGAATGATAAACCCTTCAACCTTATTTATTGAGTTTCTGCAAAAACCTTATGATTGTGAGAATAACACACTTACTACTTTACACAAAATGTTCACTTTTTACGAACCATTTGACACAAGTAAAATAAGAACAACTATGTGTTGAGGTAAAAACGATTTAAGATTTATGTGATTATATATGTTAAGTACCGTAATTTCTGGACAATAATCCACTACTTTTTTCACGCGATTTGAACTCTTAGCTTAAAAACGGCTTAAAAACGGTGAAGCTAATTTGTGGATTTACTGGTTTACAAGCTTCATGCCACCGAACCGGTATAGCTCTTATAGTTTTTTTAAAAAATGCACCCGTATGTGATTGACTTGCTGACCCCATCAGATGGACAGAGCCGACAAAGCAGATTATTCTTACAGTCTTAAATATATGACTAGCTCACCAAAAGAGATTCTTTCACTTATTCTTATGTGCAAACCACACAGGAGTTGCTGCACTCAACAAAAGCGAAAACAGTCGCCACCTTAAAATTAAGGTCTGTCCATCAGGGCACGGACTATGGCACCTCCCTTCACTATGAGGAAAAACATAACGAAACAGCAAAAGAAAGACAGAGAAAGTATGTGAAGAAGTAATTGTGAGGTCGTTTATGCGCAGAAGGCAGCAGAAGATAGGGATCAATTACTTTAACCAGCCAGCATTGTTGAAGAAAAAAAACATAAAGTTATAAAAATCTTTCTGTGCATTAACTTTCTGCAACGTGGACACCTGCAGGTTATAGACAGGTGCGGCCTATATATAAAAAACTTTTTTTTTTAAATATAAATTGAATGGTGCACTCTATAGCCTGGAAATTACAGTAGTAAAATTTGTCCCATTTCAATAATAATGGTTAGCAACGATGCTAACGTGGTATATGGTTTGATGTTTTCTTCTCATTTTGGTCCTGGTTAGAGGCCTGGTCGACAGCAGCTCCTCAGCATATTACAAAATAAAGCTTAGTCATTAGGAAAAATTTTTCATTTTTCATTTTTCCTCTTCATGTGACAGTCTCTGATGCGGAAAAGACAGAGCTCTTTATATTTGGGAATTTCCTGTATTCTGTCCACCACGGGAACCCTAAATAAACAACAACATATCAGTAGTACAGTAGCATGAAAGCTGTTGCTGTAGTGCTGGAAGTTCTACATAGATACACTTGATATATTAATATTTCACTGAAATGTCTACCAAGGTAAAAGTACAAAAACATTATTCATAATATTTATAATATCAATGAGTAAAAGGAGTCATAATGGCAGTAATGTGCAGTTTATATAGTGCGTTTTGTCATTAGGGCTAAGGAGAGATAATTAAACCCACTATAATTTCTGAAAACATTAATTTTCACTTGTTTCACAGGGCTTCACATTCTATAAGGTGGTCATCAGTTTTGCATGTAAGTATATGTAACAAAGTGTGCCTTTGTGCTTTTCTTATCCTACACAGTCATCATGTGCTCTGTGACTCGTTAGGTTCAACACTGAACGTTCTTACACAAACAACTAATCTCTTGCGCCCTGTCATACATCAAGTTCAGACATCTGATGTTCTGTTTGACTGACTAATAGTTTATGATCTGTGTCTGTCTTTTACACCCCTGTCTGGGCCACCGTATCTCTGCCTCTGTAAACATTCTCTACCATGGCAGAGAGTCGTGGTAGAGATAAGGTGGCACAGACAATTCTATTGGCGCAGAGAGACATTCCACTGACGTCAGGGAAAGGGGTTAAATGGCAGAGACGACTTGAGGATCGTTTCCCCATTATTTTTTTAATTTCATTTTTATAATAACTCACACAAAAGACAACTCTTTCATCTACTTGTTTATCTGAAATTTCCACCACAGTATAGTAAATATTTAAAGATACGAATAAGATATGTGAATATGTCCTGAGTCTAGAGGAAGGAGTCAAAGTGTATGTCCTAGTAGAACTAGTGGTACTGTGATTAAAAAAATGTAAGTACTTACTTGTGACTGGCTACTACTGGAGGGGTTGGTACTGCTGAGGTCTGAGTATCTCTTTTCTGGTTTGCAGATGCAGGAAAAGAAGTGTGCATACTCCTCCCTCACCTGCAGAGGGCAGCACAAAATTAGGCAGCAGGTAAGACATGATACTGTAATCTCTTCATTAAAGTACTGTTTCTTTTTCCGTCTCTCTACTATGTTATTCAGCTTTTATCTGGCATTATGTTCTACCTGTTTGGACAGCAGGCAGTGCATGATAAAAACAAGAGCTCCCTGCAGGCTGTTGAGGATACTGAAGATATATGCCCCTACTATGTTGTCCTTTTGGAACTGGAACGTTCCAAACACCCACATTAGTCCCAGTATACACATCTGGGCTATAGCTGTTACGGTGAAAGCTCTGGGGAGGAGAAAGGGAGAACAGGGGATAAGTGATCACAGAGAAGTCAGGAAGTACATAAGGTGTCTGGAAACCCCCGGAAGAACGATTTCTCTCTAGACTACTCTCAATGGCTGGAAAGATGAACTTACATGTATGTCTGTGACTAGAACAAAATGCGCCTGCACTTTAGACAGGCCTGCCTTTAGTAACAAACCATTGGAGAGTGAAGTCAATGCTATGGAAACATCCTGCACATGCCTTTACTCCCAGTCTTTCCATCTATGCATTTCTTAGGCCTCATAGCTGTTACTCTCTAGCCCAGTTTCTAATTCCACTGTGGAAACAATGTGGTTCATGTTACGCCTCACTGCAGCACACAAAGGCAAACGCAGACACAGACTGACTTGATTTTGTGCAGTGTGGAGAGGTCAGGGTTGAGGCTTGTGAACTTCTGGGCAAGCTTCCACACAGTGACGATAAAGAAGAAAATATTGACAAAGATGATTAAGCACACAGGGCCAACGAAACTCCAGATGAAGCCGTTCTCCAAAGACAGCCAGCAGCTACACAAGAGAAAGAAAACATCATACACATCCACACACATTCTGTGTATCTTCTGCAGCTCATACTGACAATTTTCCCTTCCCACACTTACTGTTCGTCAGTACCGTATCCTATTGGTCTAATGATGGCAGACAGAATAACAATAAGAAGAGGCATCCCATAACCAGTGATGTAAAGGTAGAGGGGGCGAATGGTGGCGTTGAACACGAGGACCACCATACGGTACAGCTGCACTCCTTCTAGCAGCATCCAGGCAAACACTCCCAGGAAGAAAAAATGAAGCATCGCTGCAACAAATCTGCAGCCACCCTGCAATATGTAATATGATAATCGAATCAGGACAAATATTAGGCGTAAACTACAAATTAGTGCGCTTCATGTTGAAGAAACAAACCTTAGGTTTAGTTTGTGAGATACCAGCCAGGAAGATGAGATCAGCCATTAAGAGGCAAATGCAAAGGTGCAGGTGGATGGTGGTGCGGGTTCCTTTGATGGAGCGGCAGAACTTGAACGTCAGTATGCACAGGACCAGGCACAGCAGGGAGATGATCAGCCCCAGCTTGGTCACCAGTAGGAGCCCAAATGTGTGCTAGGAGAAAGCACATGAACCTGTGACATTTAAATATGCATCTGGACAGACAGGTAATGATACATAGAATGATGATGCTGTACATCATGGTTACATAAGAAAAGAGAACTGCCCTAGCAAACCTCAAGTTTCCATCAGAACACTCTTTAATAAAAATAACAATATTGATAGTGGAAAACATGACTAGGAACTAAGTCAAATGTCAGTCAGATTGTTATTCCAAGCAAAGAGGAGCTTTCTCGAAGTTTTGTAACATTGAAAGTAGGTTAAACAAGCAGAAAAACATGATTAGGACATAAGATAATCCATAAATCAAATTTGGTTACAGACAGAAAAGTAACGTAATCACAAACACAGTAGGGTAAATGTGTGATAAGTATAATTAGTAATTAAGATTCTAGTTAAATGACAACTGGTCACTGGTCCCTGAGAGCAAGTAGTTTGTCACTTCCTAGGAAGAAAAACATGGCAAACACTTTTTCCACTTCTTGAAATGATAACTCAACTCAACTGTGTGTGTATGGGTGTGTGTGTACTTGTACTGGCCAGTCCTCACAACTTTAGAGGCCTGTTTGAGGTTTAAGATGTGATTTTAGAGCTTGGGTTAGCATTGGAGCATGAGGAGCATCTGCCTTTAGTTGTGAAGGATAAGGAGCTAGGGAATGTATTATGTCAATGCGGTGTGTGCGTGTGTGTGTGTGTGTGTGTGTGTGTGTGTGTGTGTGTGTGTGTGTGTGTGTGTGTGTGTGTGTGTGTGTGTGTGTGTATGTGTGTGTGTTACCTCCACAGGGTATAGAGCCACTAAAACCGCAAAGCTGCTCAGGTGTTTGCACATACACACAGTATGTGAGACGTTGGACAGCTGCGAATAACAACCCTCTGTGGACCAGGCCCCGCTGTCATTCCAGTATGCACACACATATTCCATCTCAGGGGTCTTTTCTGTGTCCTGATACACAAAACTCAACATGAAGACAAACACTAAATCCACACAGTGACAAAGGTTTGCCATCAGATGGCTGTAACTACCTCTAGATGTCGGAGTGTGATGGTAACGGGGCGGTCCAGCTGTTGAGTGGAAGGGTTGGAGACCACAACTGACACAACTTTAGAGAAGATCTTAAAGGAAGGATCCACATCATCTTCCGTCCTATTGTGCCCTTTTAGCCCCTCAAAAGATCTATTAACTGACACCTCAAGGTTCTTGTAGGTCAACAATGCAGCCAGCGCAAAGCCTGTAAAAGGCAGGAAGAACCGTGACAGCGTTTGATATATGTGAAAATAGTCCTATTTAATGTAAGAGAAGGCTAGAAGAAGAGGTTACCAGAGTACTGTCCCGTCCCGCTCGCCGTTGTCCAGTCAGTGTCAACTGCTGCATTTTGATTGGTCAGATGGATGGGTCCGGTGGGTCGGCTCTTTTGCCTCTGAACAGCGATCTCGGTTTCTGTATAAACAAATAACACACTCACAGTAAAATCTTTATATCTTTACATATATATTTTTTCTTTTTTTAATATTAATATACGCCTACTACCTGTCTGCAAAGTCTCCATCTTTGAGCTGTTGTGTTTGAGCAGAGGACCAATTAACAAAATGGAGCCTTCCACAGTACTGAGTAATTCAGTCACATGATTTTCTGATTTCAGCAACCCACCGGACAGAATGGCATCAGTCGCTGTGGAAAGTTTCTGTAAAGGTAAAGGAAAAGGATTTAACATTCACAGAAAATATTAGTTGCTGTATTTGAGGTTTTGGTGCAATTCTGACCTCTAGCAGTGCCTCTCCATCAAGTTTTGTTTCATTGATGGCACTTGAGTTAACCAGAGCCAAACAGTTGTTTTTCATAGTGGACAACATGGCTGCCAGGCCTCCAAGGGACTGCAAAAAAAGAGAAGAACAGACACTGCAGACTTTATGTCCTGTTCAGGATCCTGTCATCTTCACAAGTTCTCAGATGACTCTCTCTGCCATAGTCATAGAGACCTGATCTACAGCTTTGTGGAGTGGTGTCAGCGGAACCACCTCCAGATCAACTCAAAAAAGACTAAGGAGCTGGTAGTGGACTTCCACAGCACTCACAGTAAGCTGGACTGGTCACAGGCAGAGCAGACTATTTCTACTGAGGTCTTGGGGAGTGCAGAGACTACTACTTAAGACTTTTGTGACCCTGTGCTGGCGTCACCTAACTTTTATGAAGTGGTCTGCTGGTGCAGCAGCATCTCATTGGCAGACTGGAGAAGCACTGCTGAAGGAACCACAGTGTCATAACGTTCATAACAGTTCTCTGCCCACACCAAAGGACCTCAGTCCCCTCAGCAGGTGGAGGTGACGTACAGACAGTCTGTCTTGTTTGTCCAGTCCAATATTTTGCTTAGGTAAACACCCAGGTATTTAAAAGTGACTACAATCTTGATGTCTGAGCCCTGGATGCTCACCAGCATGTATGGTGGAGGGCACCTTCTGAAGTCAAGTACTAACTCCTTTGTCCTACTGGTGTTCAGTTTTAAGTGGAACAGTGAGAAGTATGAGAGTCCTATGTAGCAGCTAATCACGTAGAGTCTAAGAATGCAGCTCACCTGTGCTGTTCCTCTATGATCACTGAAGCTGTCACAGTTCAGGCCTAAAAGGAACAAAGTGACACTATATCATGAAATATAAACCCAAAGCACACTGTCACACACAGTGACTTGGCAGCATTGGATAGGAACTTGTGACACATGCAATACAACTGGAACAAATGAGTCAAAGTGTCTCTTGTCTGTCACTTTCTGCAGATCCCCAACCTACTGTAAACCTGACATTGTTTGCCTTCTTTTCTATACCGCAATTTCTGGACTATGAGCCGCTACTCT
>NC_040881.3:19451295-19558795 GCF_900634795.4 Betta splendens
CACTCATTAGTGATTCATCTCTGCACAAAGCCTCACTGGCAGCGATATTGTTTTGAGCCTTAACACTGCAGCAAAACATTACATAATAGAACATATAAATAAGTTGGCGTTACATAAGCGAGCACGGCGCAACTTTTTCTTGGACCGGCGGCTGGGGACTGAGAGCTGGCAGATGATGGAGGAAAACAGACAGAAGGAAGGGAATCAAAGTGGTGAATCAGCAGCGCAGTGAATAGCAAGCAGAGGCCGCGTGGTCGGGAAGCTCACCGTGACAAGGCAGAGCTGTCGGTGCTTAAAGTGGAGCGGGGCGGATGGGACGGGGGGGGGGGGTTCTGGGCCGCGGGAGCTCCATGAAGCAGGATGCTCAAAGGCACAGCCAGCGAAACGGACAGATGCATTTAAAATGTAAAAAAAGAAATGGAATGTGTCCCAACAGCCAAAGCCTCCCTGTGGGGCGAAGGCCAACCACTTCCCCGTCTCCTCACAGACCTCCTCACCAATTACTGCGCTGATCTTGCAACCAAAGTCAACCTGAGCCCATTCACAGCGGAGAAACCCTTTGCCTTCCTGCAGCCGCACTCAGGTGCGTTAAAGCCTCATTACAGCCCTTCCTCCGGTCGGCTCGTCCCCCCGGGGGCTTCACAGTCTCCTGTCTCTCATCCTCCTAACTGGGCCTCCAGCTGACCTTCACGCAAATGAACCAGTGCGGGCGTCTCCTCGTGAAGGCGCCCACCACCATCTGAGACGTCTTCGCTCTGGCTGCGTAGTGTCAGTAAAAATAGGCTTCACAGTTGAATGAGCCTCTTTAGAGAAACGGGCCGAGTCCTGGCAAAAATCTCTTCTATGCACGATCACCCAAACTGTATTCCTGTGTGTGAAACCAAGAGATCCTGGGATGATCAAACCATGGGTGTCATGTAGATTGTCCACTTTCCTTCAAATCCTGCCGCTCAGCTGATACGTGCATCCAGGTGCTGTGCAGGACTCATGGAGTCAGTCACATCCACTGTCCATGGTCCAGCTCTGATGCTCTGTGTCCATCGATGGCACATGGGCAAAGAAATACACTGGACACAGTTTTATCAGGATCAGCATGAATTAACTCTTAAAGTCCCATGAAAATCTCCAGAATTAGTTCAGTGCTGGTTTAAAAATTCAGATTATCTGTAGTGGCTTTAAATCAAGTTCACTAAACTAAATGTGTCAGTTTCATGAGACTCAATGTTTCCAGCCTTTTCACTCAAGACTCAGTGAAAGGTTGGAAACAGGAGCTTCTGTAATGCAGTGGGCTTAAACTCATAATTCAGTGACTTGATTTCAGTTTAGCTGCTGTACCCTGTGTTCCATCCATCACGCTGCTACTGTACCTACAGTCAGGAAGGTGAAGGGAGGAGTTTGTTCCCTCTTCATCCTCTGTGTAGCTACACAAGACGTGATTTCTGTCTTGGCACCTCTAATCTCCACTGAGCTCCAACCGCCCATGAAGGCTGCAGCGCAGCTTCTCCAGGACGGAGACTCAGACAGACAGTTAATATTTCATGTCTGCGGAGGTTTTCAGCCCACAAAGAGGCGCGGACCAGATGAAACGCCGTTTGATGGTTAAACCAAGGAGTGAGGAATCAGCTGCACGAAGCCCTCGGGATAAAAGGAACTGAATGCGCTTTATCTCCCCTGTCTCTTGGAAGTCATTGATCTGAGGGAATCGCAGATCATTTAGAAGAAAGTATCTGTGATTCTCTGCTGTCACACATTTGTGACACTGTCTGTGGTTACATAATCAGCAACAATAAGGAAAGACGGCCTTTATGTTTGAGGTGAGGATAAACCTGAAGAGCAGCGATGTGTCGCACAGAAGGACTGAACGACCAGAACCAGAACATACTTTATGTAGAAATAGATCCTATTCTGACATAATAGAGAATAAAGGCAGAAAAACGACGCAATGGAGAAAATGACTTTATTACTTTAAATGAGAAATTACATAGAAAACACCTTTGCTTCCTCTTTGAGGCCTTTTCTCCTCTGCATCCCGATATTTTTGAAGCTTCATCAAAGGGCTGAAGGACTTCATGGCTGCACCTGGAGCTCAGACAGAAGAGAGCGGGGCGCTTCGCTCACCTCCGCCTCTCGCCTCCTCCTCTGCCGAGCAAAGCGTCTCAAGGGCAGTCGCACCGCTGCTTTTTCTCCCCAGCGTTTCTTTGCGTCGCGTCTCGACCGGCTTCTCGTCAAACTGTGGGCTGTGGCACAGAGGGCAGATGGCTCCGTTTCCCATGGAATGCAACTAATTCATCTCCCTTCTTTCTAAGTGACTTTCATTTGACCTGGACCTTCAGAAAAGACAATCGTTCCTTGTGTCTGACTCTTCATGCTCTACTTTGATTAAAAAGCAAAGATTTGAAACAGAGAATACAACTGCTAATGGAGTGGGTGTGATGGGGTTGGACAGGCCAGAGAGGTGCACTGATCGCTGGGGCGGGAGCTCTGCATCACTGTGACGCGTGCTCCACCAGCTGATCCTCTGACCACTCACACCCATCAGCTGCCCCCGTCTGACCACTTCTATTCCTGGCCGCCCTCCCTGCAGAGTCAGCCCCTTCCTCCCTGCCCTTTCCCTTCCGCCTGCCTCACTGGGAGCAGCCTGGCACAGTGGGACAGGTTGCCAGGTCTGAGTCATTTAAGGAGGTGCCGTCAGAGACTGCAGAACAGATACAGAGTTTATATGTGGCCAAGTGAGTGACTCTGAAAGAGAAAAGGCCTGTTTGTGATTTATTTACAAGGGTCCTATTGTGAAAAGCTGAGTGACCCGAAATGTAATGAGATCAGTACACAGAAAAAGCCAGTCTGACCCACATCCACTTTAAATATGGGCGAGTGCATAAAAAAAAGTGTGACAGTGTCTTCTTCTCCAGGAATAAAACCGCTGGGCTTCTAAACGCGAAGGAAAGTTATCTGTGACACAGTTTCTCATTCATGCACACTCACGCAGATGAGAAGGCTTAAGAAGCTCCTGCCACCGCTGGTGTTCAGACGCATTAGCATCCTCTTATCGCATGTGACCTGAAACAAGCAGTCGTTTTATTACACACCAAATATCAGATTTCCACAGATTTCACTTTCAGGTTGTAGTCATGAAGAGCCTGTATTCATCCAGCAGGATGTCAAAACACCAGCAGCTCCGTCATGACAATGATTCTGACCAACACAGCAGAGGCTCCGAGTCCAGCTGAGCCCGACCCAGCGCTTATCAGAACCACCAGGTGGTGTTAATGATGTAGCCGAGCCAGGCACGCGGCGCTGAAACGCGGCTGCTGCTGCGTCGTGCACCGCTCCATCCTCAGGAGCTTTGCTTCCTCTGAGTCACTGCTGTGACAGCTTCATATAAACAAATACATTCATCCCAGATAAACAGGGACTGGCCTCATTTCTTGCAGTGGCCGACGTCTGGCTGAGTACAGTATGTGTGAAATAAGTCTTATCACGCCTCGTCTTTGTCGTGAACATAAGTTGTAGAAGTTTGTGCTTTTCTTCTGGCGCAGATGTGACTTTGTGAGGAATGTGACCGAGTTAGTGGCGTTGACTTAGAAACAGGAAGGCCCTCGTCTGTTGTATTAAGAGCCTCCTATGATGATTCATCAGCTAAACTGAAGCCTGAAGCCCATTAGCAGCTTTCTGTAAACCACGGCCTGGTTCTGGGCACAGTCACACAGTGTGAGGGAGTTTCCACTGAACAGGACATTATGAAGGCAATCATCATCAAATAATCTGGAAGAGCAAACTGAGCAGCAGGGACCAAATAGAATCAGAGAGTGTGAGAGCGAGATGGAGAAGGAGATGAAGAGCTGTTACCACGTTACCGGCAGCCGCGGAGCCATGGAGCTGGTCAAGGTGCTCAATGGGCAATAAACGGACGGCATAATGGAGCTGGAATGGCAGCGGAGCAGCATTACGAGCCTGACCCAGGATCAGGAGAGACGGTGGCGCCCCCGCTGTTAATGCACCACGCCAGAGCAGTTATTAGATGTGGCCATTACCAGCTGCACACTCACCTCTGACAGCCTTGAATCTGATGTCAAATACCTACACATGCTCCTCTTCATTTCCAGCCTCACTCACGCACAGAGCTCTCATTTAGTGGAGCTCTCATTCTCCAAACGCTTTCCATGGTCTCAGGTGGGAGATCAAAAAAAACAAAGGAGACACTGCTCCTCGCATACGTGATGAACGGCATTCAGGCAGGAGGACGTTTCAGGCATGTGTTTACATGACAGCTGTGCAGTTGTTCAGGCATGATATGAAGAAAATCAAATGACAGCTCACTGAAATCGCCGACACGTCATGGAAAAGTGCTGCTTTCCATAAAGAGTCTTGCGCTAATAATCCATTATGAGTCATTAGATGTAGGACATGATGATACACCAGAGGGCATTGCAAAGATGCTCCACTAATTAGAAAACAAGTTAATGTATATGTTAATACATCCAAGGATCAGAAACAGCAGCCTGTGGAGAACCACATGGCGGGTTCTGGGCAGCAGAACCTGCAGAACCTCCTCCGTCCGCTGTCAAACACCACATGAGCTGCGTCAAGAGAAAGTGCAGCATTCTTCAAACAGAAAAGCTTCTGGTTTTGTCAAGGATGAAGGAAGTGGAATCTACAGAGTCCCAAATTATTGATGCTACAGGTGAGACCCAAAAAAACAGTTCCACACAGAAAGTTAGTGTGAATCATCAACATTCAGAACGGCGGGTTTAGAACACGGCTGACCACTCCAGAAGCACATGTGGAGCAGAGAGCTTCACTCTCAGAACTATTTACCTGCAACGTGTGGTACATTTCAAACCCACCAAACCTCTGGTCTCAAGGCCTCTGGGTCCTCTTCCTGCCCACACTTCCATCCAAATCTACAAGCTCTCTGTGTGGCTGAGAACCTTGTGGTTTGGAATTTGCACAGTTTCTATTAAACAAGTCTCACATTTTCTCCAAAAGCTTTATTTCATCTGCGTTTTCAGAGTTTAAAGAGTCAGACTATAAAGAAATAGTTTGTTCATACAATAGATTTCATGTATTAATCTTGTAGATAGTTTTTCTCTTTTAATTCAAGCATTCCATTACATGTTGCCTTATAAATAAACTTTGTATGGTGTTAAACTCCAACAGAGTTTCAGTACAGCAACCTTCACGGAGCAGTTATGAGGCAGAGCCAGGAAGGCGCTGGCCTCCAACCTGCAGCAGCCACGTGCACCATCATCTCTGCTGACCTGCCTGGCCAAGGTCCGGTGTCGGACACGCATCTCGCACCGAGCCGCCCACGGGGAGCGAGAGAGGCCCCGCGGGTCAATGAAACCGCGTGGAAACAGCTTTAGAAGCAGCTTTTATCCCGGAGGACGGCTGCGCTCGGCAGCTTCTCCTCCACTTTGATCCGGGCTGGATTCGGACGTCCGTGCTCCCAGGGCGAGACGTCCTCCCAGCACCTGTCTCCATGTACAGTAGCCTGAAGTGGTTACAGAAAAGCAGTTACTGGGAGAATGTATGTAACACATGTCCAGCTCATGTTCCCAGTGCAGCATAAAAGCTCAACAAGCAGATAATAGTGTGATTGTCTATTATTGGGGTCATTATTGCTGCAGAGATTTACATTACGGTATCACACGCTTTTAATGTTTGGATGCAGTAGAATTAAAGCCCATGACCTGTTGTGTGTCAGATTTGACTTAGTGTTTATTTAAATCCATTGTGACATCACCAAACGATGAGAGCGTGGTCTCTGCAGCACCTCGTCCATGTCCACGCTGCAACCGCAGCTAATGCTCAGATCTCAGGCTGCACTAGTAGAGTCTTGATATAGTGCAAAATGAACCACACCACAGCTCATTAGCACATAATCAGAGACTGTGTTATAAATGGCACAGTGTATGTTTAAATCAGCTTCCCTCTCATGAAACACTGGCTTCAGTGGTGCTGGGATTGTGTTGCTGTGGTTTTATATGAGAGGAAAGGTGCCTGTGGATTTACTGAGGTGCAAAAATAAAACTTCACACCATGACATGCACACACACACACACACACACACACACACACACACACACACACACACACACACACACACACACACACACACACACACACACACACACACACACACACACCACCATGAATGCATGCATGCATACGGAACCATTCACATAGAACACCCTGAAGTCAGCATATCTGTAGGTGGGAAACGAGGCCGGGAGCTGCTTAACCATGCTGGTCAGGCCTCAGGCATTACTAGTATATGTAACGTGAATACACACACACACACACACACACACACTTATACACACACAGTTGCAGGGCTGTAAACATTAGCAATATTTCCCCGTTTCCACTGCAGGGCAGACAGGAGGGTAGTAGATCTTCAGGGGGGCTGAGCCCTTCACTGGTAATAATCTCCTTTACACTTCACACTGCCAGAGAGATGAATCATGGTGGATGGAGTCGCTATGTGAGGGTGTGTGTGTGTGTGTGTGTGTGTGTGTGTGTAGGTAGGAACAAAAACAGAGAGGCCAAGGATCTGTCAGCAGGCCGGAGTTGCAGACTCATTTTAACTGATGCGCACAAGGTCACAGATGGCAGGAAGGAAATAAAGTACAACATCAAATCACTATTTCTACCTGGCTTTGCACATCTCCAGCATAACACAGCATTCACATTCACCACCAGCAAACGAGATGCTGTGCAGACAATTACCTTCTCATCAGCTTTTATAAAACTGACACTGTGTGTTTCTCGGGAATAGAACAATTCTGAACCCCTAAAAGGAAGAGTCTGACATGAGTTTTTTATTTTATTTATAAAGGATCAATACCGCTCTCATATTTCACAGAAAGCATAAAGCTGCTGCACGCTTCAAAAACAAGGTCTCTGCTGAACCGATGTAATGGTGGAAGAAAACTGTACATATTTCAATCAGACCTGAACAACCGGGCTTTCTGCAGAAACCTTCATTATAACCCGCTCATGGAACAAATGCAGCCCAATCCTTACGCTTCAGATTTATGCTACATTAAAGTGGTACTTCTACTTTGTGTGCTCCTCAGCTACAGTATTTAACCGCATACAGCATTTGAAGTGCATGTGATGATGATGATGATGATGATGTGTGACGTTAACTGTGTTCTGACTGGCGTCAGAGCAGGACCCAACTGAGCCGGGACCCAACTCAGCATCAACCACAAACCTGCAGCTGGTGACAGATGAAGTCAGGAGGCGTGTCCTCAGGATTCAAATGGCACCGACTAACAGACAAGTTCATTTTTTAAATATATATCTATGTATCTGACAACAAGAAGGAACTTGTCAGGACCTCATTGAAAATTAGATGGTGGAATCTGGATCTTGGTGGTGGATAGTTGTTCTGTAGTGGTAATTATTCATTACCAGATGGGACAAGCTAGTAAAGTGTGTACTGTAGTAATAACAGTAGTAGTCGTAATAGTAGTAGTAGTATGCTACTCCGTGCTGGACTCCTTTAATCAGTAGTCAGGCTGGTTCTGGCAGTGGCTCCACCAGCAGCTTGACGCTGATCCCACTGGCTCCTTCCCCAATGTCTAATATTAGCCCTTTCCCAGCAGTCCAAGGCAAAGTCAACAGTATGTTACAGGGCAGACAGACGCTGTGGGCTGTAAAGACTCAAACTAAGTGCCCCTTGATATGAGCCTGCTGCACTTTGTCCAGCCTTCGCCGTCGGTCGGCCTCACGTGACCTGACGACCCCTTCAGGGCCCGACTAATCGGGAAACGTGAGCGCTCAGAGCTCAGTGAGGTGTGCTCCCTCTGCTCCGAGGCAGCTGCTCACCCGCAGCCTGCAGCCGCTCTGAGGAGATGCCCCATCAAACCGAATTTTGATTGGCCGGCCCGATACGACTCACTGCCATGTCTGACAGCTGTGCACCGCAGAAGGAAGGTGATGGAGAGGAGGCAGAGTGTGAGCGATGGCAGCGAGGTGGAGAGAAAAAGAGAGGCGTCAGGAGAAAATGAGTTGGAGGAGAGCAGAATAAGAGGCGGGAGGAAAGGGAGAGGCGTCCAGAGAGGGAGAGAGACGGGGTTTGATAAAGCAGGAGGCCTGACACTGAAGGAACAGAGATGAAGGCTCCTCTGTTACATCCTGCCATAACCAGCAGCACCGTCTGCACCATGTGCTGCTACGTGTGCATCCAGTGAACAGCAGCACGCAGACAGTGAAGCAGTCGGGCATCACTGCTCCAACGCTAATCCTCTCATATCACTCTGATGCTGGTGTTGTAGTTACAGGTACGTGTGTTACAGTAGAGGAGCCTGCAGCTACTGAGGGGACGTCACGGCACAGACGAGAGGCTCATCTGTGAGCTGCAGCCGTGGGTTCTGGTTCATGTAACAGGGAGAGGTGAGATCTCCCTGTTCTGCTGGGTAGGTTACGTGGTGTTGGCATTGTTTACTTCTGAACAGGTTTGTTCAGCTGCTACATTATGCTTATTTTGTATAGTCTTGATTCTAGTTAACCTGCTTAGAGGTTAACTAGAATCTTTTAGTTCAGTTATAGGAACCAGATTGTTTAGATTATTGTGGATATGCAGCGCCTTTCGTTAGTAGTAGTATATTGTAGTATATTTTTTATTTAAGCTTTGATTACAAATGTTTGGTCTATGGGTCTACTCCCCCTGTTAGGGTTTGTCTTACATCACCTGAGGACCACATTTGTTCCTTTGTGGACCGTATGAACATCAGTAAATCAGGATTTCCGCATTATTGCTCCTGACGGCTGCAATACAGCAATGAGACAGTCTAATTTTAACCAGAGGCAAAGAAAAGCAGATATTCAACTGGACCAAAACCGTTGGCTGTCTGACAGTGCTGCTCCGTCGGGGCAGTTCTGACCACGGTGAGAATACATCTAGGTTCCGTAGTACTTCTACTACTACTGTAGTACTACTACACACCGTAGTACCATGCTAGTGCTGAGGTGTCCTTTTCCTTAAAGGAGACTGTCTCTCTAAGTGTGTACGAGCGACGAATGAACAGACTGTGACTTTGTGCTGCTTAACAGCAAACCCGGCGTCTGAGTTAAGATTCTGATCAGGAATCCAGTCGTCGTCTGGGGCTGATCCCTGAGGAGTTCAGCTCAAAGTTCAGTGTTCAAGCACAAAGCTAAGGTGGGAATATGGTTGAAGCTTAAAGCCTCCAGTCGCCGAAGGAGCGGCTTCTGCGAGCATTAATCCCACTCCTGCCGGAGCCAAGCGGCGCCGCTGACTGGAGCCGCACAGTGGCCCCACGGACTTCACACGAGAGCCCCTCAATGAGAGCCAGAGCTGCTGAGCCTCTGCTGCCGTCCAGCTGCTCTTCTGCCAACACGTGCCCTCATCACAACAACAACAGATCAGCCCGCAATTGATTCGTCTGCGTAAGCTTCAGGGAAAGGAACCACTGGTCTGATGCAGCGCATGGGAGGTGTTTGAGCAGCCGGAGCACGGGGCAGGAGGCTGCAGAGCGTCTGTACGGTGCTGCCGGGTCTCTGCTGCCTGGTCTCTGCTCACGGTGCCGGGTCTCTGCTCACGGTGCCGGGTCTCTGCTGGAGACAAACAAGGCCGTTTGTCAGAGGCCGCAGCCGCTCGCCTGTCGCTATGACTCACGCGCCAGGTGATCCCAGCGCAGGCAGCTATCAATCAGGGAGGAGGACACACAGGGACACGTTCTGGCAGGTTTAAAGTCAAAGCAGTCCCCCTGGTTTCTGATTTCGCTGAGACAGAACGAGTGAGCGAAGCCTGTGAAGCACTGACGCTAAACACATAATTACTACTAGTTTGTTTACAGCTGAAATCACACTGACGCCACCCACCGAGACCAGCAGACTGCAATAAATACCAATCATCTGGTTAGAGATTCATTTATTCTGCTGCTGGTGGGACAAATTAGAACATCAACTGACTTCTGACGTAAATACTGATGAACAATCTCTTCTAAAAATAGGGCGACAGCCGTGTCCTTGCTCGAATCGACTGTGTCACCTCTAATCAATATGTGGTCAATATGTGATCATCTTTTGCCCTGACGCAGCAGAGAACCACACACACACACACACACACACACACACACACACACACACACACACACACACACACACACACACACACACACAGAAACGCAACCACCGGCTCTACAGCTTGCCTCACACCACCCACAATAAGCACCACACAACATGGGGATCTGGGTCCTCCAGCTCAACCATGACTGCTGCCCAGAGGACGAGGTCCAGGATAGAGGTAATGCGGTGCTGATGAGCTCGTCTCTGGCCTCCCCTCAGATATGCAGCTAAAAGCCAGCTGATGTGGAGTTGCTACATTTTAGCAGAGTGCCCTGTTTGGAATCAACTTAAGCCCAATGAACCTGAGCCCTTGCTTGTCAGTCACCACCAAGCCCCGCCCACCTTTGCACCTGCCCACTTGTCCTTCATGGCTCCATCCCAGGGCTCGGAGGCTGCTCTCGTTATCCCTGAAGAGGGCGCGGGGTGTTGTGTCAGTGCATTTGAAGACAAGGAGGTGGTGGTGAAAAATGAGGCAGGCGGTGGCAATTTATCAGCGCTGGAGCTGCGTGTGGTGGCACCGTGAGCGTAGGGAGGTGAGGCGACAGAAAGTGCAACCCACAGAGTTTCTGTGGGGCCAGAATGGATGAGACGGACAGACAGGAGGGAGGATGGAAGCAGGGGGAGGGGCTGCGCATTCTGACCTTTCCCAGTAGCATCCCATCATCTGGTCCACATGCACAGAACTCACCACAGGTGCCTCAGTCCCACGTAAAACTGCAAAACAGGCATCGAGGTGTTGATGGGCTGGATATTTGAAAATGCAGCCAAAAAATGGAGATGCCAAAATGCTGAATCAAGCCATTAAAGCGCTCTTAGCTGGAAGTTGTTCTTTACTAGTTCAACATTACTAACGACACCATCTGTTAATATCCCAATAAAAGTCCTGATTATGCCAGTGATTTCATCTCGGCGCCAGATCGACGAGGACTCGTACAGAAGAGATTAGAGACAGCTGAATGTGTAAGAAACAAACACTCGTCCACGACGCGGAGCCAGCGAAGCTGGAACAAAGTCAGGGCAGCGAGCGAGAGGAGAACGAGCAGAGAGAAGACGTCAGCTGGAGCCGGAAGAGAGGAAACGGCCTCCAGCTCCAGCCTCACTGTACGACGGAAGAGAACAGTACAAGCAGGAAGTCTGAAAATGCAGCAAACACTTTCATCATCAATGATGAGACTGGACCAGCAACCAGTCAACCACGTTCAGGTGGGTGCCTATGAAACTGAATGTTGATATGATGGTGATGCTCCACGTTCCACGTGAAACCAGTCCACGTCTGTGTTCTCTGTCATCTGTTATTAGTGACGCGCAAAAGAACGAACGTGACAAGGAAGAGTGGGCCTAATTCTACACATTAGTTCAGCCCTCACTGTGTGTATGAGTGGGAAAACAAAAAGCTCACATCTGAGAGACAGATGCAGAGAAAAATCTATGGTTGATGCTGTGTGAACCTGAGTCACCTCAACTAGCTTTATTTATTCATCGGCCCCTCGGAGCAGAGCTGAGAGTCTGGGCCCAGCACTGATACACAGCCGGGGGCTACGGGCTACCGGGACCCATGAGCCACGGGACCCAGTGCCGCGCACTGTACACACACACGCACGCACACACACACAGACACATCCATGCACGCACGCACGCACGCACGCACGCACGCACACACACACACACACACACACACACACACACACGCATGCACGCACGCACACAGACACACACACACACACACACATCCATGCTCGCACGCACGCACGCACACACACAGGCATGATAAAACCGGTGCTCTCTGTCAAAGTCATTGGGATTTTAAATTGCATGGACATATGAACGTATGTGAGCGTAGGCAGCAAGACGTCTGCAGAGCAACGTGCACCGGCCTCTATAATACACTGACGAACTGGAATAATCAGCCACATACTGTAAAAGCAATTACTGCCTCACGTGCAGCACACGCAGCTGCTGGCGGAGCACAGATCGCACCCCGTGCACATCCAGCTGCCTCTTTCCTGCAGGAATTGATCTGAGGCAGTAAGTAAAGAAGCAGCCATGTCCTGTGAGGTGAAACCAGTCACTTCACTCACTCACACACACACACACACACACACACACACACACACACACACACACACACACACACACACACACACACACACACACACACACACACACACACACACACACACGCTGCAATCAGGTTGGAGCCATCCTTCACAATAGAGCTAAGCTAGAAGAGCAGATTAAGGCGTGAGTGAGGTCCGATGACGCTACAAGCCGCGTCCTTGTGCCGCTGTATGTTTTAATGAGAGCAGCTGCTCCAACAGAGCTCATCACTCCAGCCTTGTGCCAACTGCTTCCACAGCGTTTGCCGTGACATTTGTCAAATGTCTTAAAAAGGCCAGTCGGAGATTCACTCCATGTTTTTACTGTGGAACAGCATGGAGTTAATGAAGAAATAATACAAATAAAACAAAAATAGCCACAACTTACTGAAGTTCCACACCATTCTGATTTTAAGGTCGGGCAGTAGTCACTCATTCTTTTCAAATGTTTTACTTGCTTTATTTCATATTTTGTCTTATTAAAATAGTTCCACACATTTAAATTGGCCACTGTGCTTAAAACACAGTAGAACAACATAAGAAGCGAGAAGGAGTCCGATCATCTCTCTTCGGCCAGTGAACTTCCTCCGTTGGACGCTGATAAAAGCAGTGGTTCCACAGTTAAATCCTTGAAGGCTCCGTCACGTTCAGCGCCTCCTTCCTCCTCTCTTCCACAGCCGCCGACGCCTCCCTCCCTCCGGCAGCAGCCTGTTCTTTCCCTCCTCTCCCACCAGGCACTGCTTTGACAACAACACAAACTGAGGCCATTCATCCGCCACCCGGGGACAAACCACAGTCCACTGCTGAACAGCCCAACTGCAGCCACACACTGAGGAGCATGAAAGCCGGCGTTCCTGCTCCGAGTCTGGTCGTACAGCGTCTCCCATGCATCCATCCACACAGCCTGAGTCTGTGTGAGAGAACCAGCCCCAGGGAAATCTCTGCTTGACTTCACCTCAGACTTTTATTTGGCCTGCTGTCCCTCCACCCGCACGGGGACCACGCTTTATGAGCCGCTCTGCAGCGGGCGCTCAGGGGGAATGGACGCATGGAGGGCTCTGGTGTGGTTTATCTTTACGTATGTGTGCGTGGTTCTTCAATTCTGCACGGACACCAGGCCTGTGCCGCAGCTTTGTATTTCCAGTAGGGCCTTTAATGTATCTCTGATCATCTGTGTTTAGGTACGTTTCATATTTAATTTCTTTTCCTCAAACAGAGGCCTGGAACACATTGTGTACTTTTATTTACTTATTTGGGGGAAAGGTTCAGGGTCATTGTTCAGTCACAGTTGGAGCTGCTCATCGTCACAGTGATACTGATGCACACACCAATTAAAACCAGTGACGGCACCAACACGAGTGGCGCCGAGGATCAAACGTGCCGGCGGCCTGTTGAGTGAAGGGGGCAACGCCGGGTCAAAGCCTGAAGGAGCAGCGGCAGCTCTGCCCGCTCAGCACAAAGCCTCTCTCCCGTCTCCGCGTCTTTGTAGAGAGGCTGATCAAAGAGCGACGCGCTCAGAGGATTCGCCGCATCGGGGGCTGTGTGAGCGCGCGGACGAGGCAGCGTCCCGTTACGTCCCAGCGGGGGGCGCGAGGAAACACCTTTGAGCGTGTCCTGAATGCTGGATTCTCCACACGTCTGAAAACACTGGCGTCTGGACGAGGAGCGCGATGATGATGAGTTATTGAAGCATGTGGTGTCCGCACACCACATGCTTTGATGGGTAATGAGGAGGGCAGGGTCAGAGTGTGTTATTATAGATGAGGCAGAGAGGATCAAAGGGGTTCTTCTCCCCTCATCGTTGATTCCGTGGCGCTGCCTGCGCCTGTTTAACTTGGAGCATCCTTGTCTCACCTCTGCTCACGCACACCTTCGCACCAACGCAGGAAACCACTCGGGCTCCTAAACGCGGCATCGATGCGCCTGAGGTGACGTCACCGCCGTCTGCCACGCAGCTGCGCGTGCAGACTTTGTGATCAGACTCGTATTCTGGTCCTCATTTAGGTTTAAAAGGGGATTTAGAACAGCAAACACAGGATTTGGGAAATGAGTCACTCGCTGCAGCTTTCAGTCTTTCCCCATGTGCCAAAGTGGCACGTGCACGTTATTTGTGTGCTCGTACGTGTGAGGCTGTGCCCGGGTGTCAGCTCCAGCGTCTGTCGCTTACCTCATTGAGTGACTGGTGCGTCTGCAGCTGGGAAGTGTTTGCGAAGGTATTCTCTGGAGCGAAAGTCAGCCTGCGAAAGAGGAGGAGGCCACAGATGGGGGGGGGGGGGGGGGGGGGGATTCCATATTTAAAAACTTGTCAAAAGCTGCTTTTAGTTGTTCAGCTGCAATCACATGTGGGTAGAAACACCCCCAAAACCATAAACACAGATTCAGAAGCAATTTAATTTAAATGAAGCACTTTGAAGCTGGCTTTATACAAAACCAACTGGTTGACGGTTCGTTTGGCTGTAAACAGTATATCCACTAATAGAGCTCAGAATTAGTAGATAATTCTTATTATATAACAAATTAATGATAACAATTCTGTCAGGAATGAGTTTCTGCTTCTGTTTCAGAAGGAGAAGCTCTGCTCTTATTGACATAATGGAGGAGTCAAATAAAAGAGACCGACTGATTACTTTTGGCCACTGGCATCAAACAGAAGCTACACCCACAACCCTCTGATCAGGGCTTTGAATGAGGGAAGCTGTACGAGTTCATCAACCGAGTCTTCTCTGATCAAAAACGCGTGCGGTCGTCTAATACCAGTTACATCAGGACATCAGGATGTAGGAGTGTGTGTGTGCGTCTGCAAAGCGCTCCTCTAAGGAAATGCAGACTTCACCAGCTGCTCGGACCCACGCACCCACACCCACCTGCACCCCCCCGCACCCTCACCCGCTAATCACCTGGAAGTGCCGAATCGTGCTCAGTTTCACCTCATTCCCATCATTCTAGCAAAAGTTAAGCTTGATTCCACCAGTCCAAAGTTCTGGAGGCTAAAGAAAACGGAACAGACGTGCACAACTGGCTCTCTGCTGGGTGTGTTGGTACATTAAGGCCACACACACACGTGCAGAGGTGTGGGTCCTGGCTCCAGTCCAGGGGCCGGGGGCAGGTCTTTATCTTCCTGCTCCCCAAAGCCTCTTAAGCCCTGCATCCACGCTTGAGTGCTGTGCCCCGTCCTTTTCTAAACCATTAGTATAACTCTCCTCCTCCCCTGCTTCACCCTCCCTTGCTTAATTTTGTTAAGCCCAATCCTTTTATCACACCGCTCATTATTTTTTCCAGATGATCCTGTTTCATTTTCTCGGTCCCACCTCTCTCGGCTTCAGGCTGCTCTTTGGTACCTCTCCAGCTTTCCTCCAGCCTCTCTGTGGAGGCCCAGCTGCAGCACTGAATGTCAGGCAGCCATATATTAACATTTGGACGGCCCCGGGGCCTGAAGGACAGCTCTGGTTTAAATCAGCCGTGTCCTCCTGGCACGGTCAGAAAGTTCTACCACACAACTGGTACCAGCAGAGCACTGGTGTCAGTGTGAGGATGTGCTTCCCTGTTAAGTGTCAGGCACGGACGGGTGTGGGCTTTTCTTTCCTTTTCAATTTATCCTTCAAGATTTGAAGCCTCAATACAACGTACTTCAAACATAATGTGTGGGTTTCTATGAGAGTCAAGTCATCAGAGCCCAGCTCTTGTACAGACATAAACATTCCAACTTTAGACAGAATGTGTTTTTTTTGTCTGCTGCCCCCTAGTGATCAAAAGAAGCACTATCAGCAGCATTTCTAAATCCTGATTTCCAGTGGATCTTCATAGCTTTAACTGAATTAGTGATTCAATTAATAAAGTTCTGAAACAAAATTAATGCTTCAATAAAAAAATCCCACTCACACAGGACAGCAAGATGAAACCTAAAATGTTTCCCTCCACAGCTGCAGACTAACTTGGGCAACTGTAAAGGACAATATGCTGTAGCTTATTCTCCACTGCTGGGATGGTGTGAAGCCCCTGTAAGGACGAGTCTTTGTAGCTGCTGAGCTTCACAGAGACTGGGGCCGTTTGCCGCTTGTGCGCTTGCACACAGGCTGCATGCTCTCTAGCATAGGCTTTGTTTGTGTTACTGCAGAGGTGACAACAACCAAAAATATACGGGCCCTGCGAGCTTGAATTATTCAGAGTGGAGGCTGAGCAGCAGGGGGTGGAGCGTGGAGACGGATGGATGAGAGACGCCGCCGAGATGACAACCGAGACACAGTACAGTGAGGAGGAACAAAGACGCGGAGAACAAGAGAGAGAGGGAGGAAGTTGGAAAAGCCGGGGACACAGCCTGAACATGAAGCGGGCTGTGGCCTCAACCATCGGTACCAGCAGAACCCGGCACGTGGCACATACGTGTCTGTGCACACACAACACAACACCTCCTCTGCTCTTCCTTCTGCTTTCATCCTATATGTTCAGGCTCCCCGTCGCCTCTCGCGCACATTAAAATTCCATCTGTGTTCACAACCCGGGTTCACAGCTGCGGCGCCGTGGCGTTTCCTGCTCGGCTCCGTGGCAGCGGCGAAGCCTGAAACGGGGGCCGCCTTCATAACCTCTTAGCAGGTAAACAGCCAGGGTTTCATCACGACCGCGGGTAAACATGACACACAAACAAGTGTGTTGTGATACTTCCTGTAAACGGCTTTGCCGAGCGCTTTAAACTACAAAGTGAGTTTGTACAGAGTGATTTCACAGGAGCGAAAGGCACCCTGGGCAGCGCTGAGAGGCCGCGCTGAGAGGTGACTGCTGGAAAAGGAGAGGGAATATAATTAGTGACTTCCGCTCGGCACAGAGCACTTAGACAGAGAGGAGAGGTCTGAAAGTAAGCCTCTCCGTCTCACTCAGCTCCTCAGAGCCCCATTACCAGGAGATGTCTTCCCATCATTGTGTGCGGAGGCGAAGGAGCAAAGAGGCAGAGAGGCAGCGGATGAGGCTGTAAGAGAGTTTGTCTCATCAGTCCCAACAAAACAAACAGAGGCTGAGGCGAAGCTTCAGCTGGATGAGGTGCACAGACACGCAGAGGGCCGTGATGGAGCGATGGTCCAGCCTCTGGGGACCCAGATCATACAGTACCACTGACCCCGGGCACAAACCCAGGCCTGGTGGTCATCTGTGCACACAGCACTGAGGTGCTGGAACTGATCCCAGATCTGTTGTTTGGTGAGAAGCCAGGATTTCTACTGTAGCCTCCCAGAGCATCACCTGGAATCCGTGGACAACGACCTGCCCCTGATCCCGTCCATCAGACCGCTGCCATGCTGTTCCTGCCTCCAACAATCTATTATTCCTTTGTGCTAATTTCCTGCCTCTTTCCAGTAAAGTACTGTAGCAGACTCGCGCTGTTTGTCAAGGACCATTAGGTTGAAGACAATTAGGTTTCAGTTGTACTGCTGTCCATTACAGCTTTTAACAGGCCGCTGAATGAAAGGAAGGAGGACGTGGAGCGTGTGTGTGTGTGTGTGTGTGTGTGTGTGTGTGTGTGTGTGTGTGTGTGTGAAGAGAGTCAAAGGAGAAAAGGGAGAAATAAACTTACAGTATCAGGCAACCAGCAGTTACTTTGTTACGCAGTTATGTGCTACTGTATCTGTTCATTACTTCCTCTCCCTGAAAAATGTCTATTCCAGTGTCTATGACTCACATCAGTCCAGCAAAACCATGTCATCGACAAGAAAGCACAGCGGAGGACATCTGCACATTAAAGCAGCTGGGCCAATGAATTATTTGTCATTTCAGCTTCTTTGAAAGATTTTGAACAAACAGTGTGACACGCACGCAGACAGAAACTTTGGGCGTTTCCTGATAAACAAAGAGGAACCCTTTGGAACTGTTTTTACTGGTGTGTGCACTGAAAAACAAACTTTGACACCACAGAATGCATGGAACACTGGATTCCTCTGCCTCCACTGAATTTGTGAGCGACAGCTGGACGGGTTTGTATAAACCGTGTTTGTACAATGTCTTCACTTTGATTTGAGGGTTGAAACATTGGAATAAACAATTTACCACGAAACACATTCTCTTCAGCTACTTCTCACTCAAATGTTTGGTTTGTGTGAACATGCTGATTCTGATGTGCATGAGCTCAGCCCGTCATTAGAATTAGAAATATCCAGAAATAATTACAGACGACGTAACTTCATGAGGACCTGTTAGAAAAGCAGCTTATGGATGAAGAGAACAGACTCAATGCACATCCACTCGCTCGCTATCTCAGCAGCTGTCAATCAGGCGAGAGGCGGGTTCACCCTGGACAGGTCACCAATCACAACCACTCACACCTCGGGCCATTTAGATTCTCATGTTAACCAGTCAGGCTGTGGACTGTGGGAGGAAACCGCAGTGAACCCATGCAGACAACCAGGCAAACCTGGAGTTGAACCAGAGACCACACCACTGAGCTGCCCAGTCAGTGCCCAGTAACCTGTAGATCCCCTCCAGTACCACAGTGCTCCAACCATGTGAGTTCTTCACTTCATTCTAATGTTCATTCTATTGTAAAGAGCCTTGAGATGATGTTATAGTATACAGTATAGTGAATAGTGTTAAATGTTTACAGCACTGTCCCGTGTTCCTGCATTTCTCTGCAGATTGAGGTTTTGTAACAACATTATAAGAATGATAACATCAACACAACCAGATGATGAGGATAAACACTAATTGGCCATAAGATGCAGGCAAACGACTTTCTGTGAGGCATAAACTACAGTAAACGTCCCTTTAATGCCCGTGAGACGCTAATGCAAGACGTCTGCTTCCTCCCTCTGACCTCTATTGCCGCTCCCTGTCACCGTGACCACAGTCAAAGCAACACGGGACCATTCAAGGCAGGTGTCTGTCCGCCTCCTCCCTCTCATCGCATGTTCTGCCGGGCTTTATTAAGCCGAGCGCGAGATACAGAGGAAGTGTGAGAATTTAATAGTGTGAGGGAGCGCGACTGAGACGGGGTGTGAATTAGCCGGAGCTCCTCCACCGTTGGTACAGAAGGTTTTGCTGCAGTGCATTTACACATCAGCCTTCACTGCAGAATCCAACCATGATGTCATCCCCCCCTTTCATCTTTCCCTGAGTTCTCGCGCTGTGGAAGGAGGGGTGTTTTTCACTCGTGATGTAAGGCGAGAAGATTTTATTAGATTGTGAGGGGACGGCTGGATAATAGGAAAAAGGGAGCAGCGCGGGGTTAATGCGCACAGAGCACGCGGCTCCTCAGCATCAGGTCACTTTGCCTCCTTCAGTCGCGATGAGTGAGCTATTAAAAGTGTCTGTGACGTGTGGAACGCCACAAACAACAGATGATGTCGGCATTTCACAGTAGCTGGACGATGTTAGAGTCTATCATTTCACAAAGACTGGAGCTTCCAGTTGTGAGGTTACAGTAATGTTTCAATCATTCATTAATAAAATACTTGCCAACAATTCTTTTTTTCAGTTTTAAATACATTTTTCATTAAGAATGTGATGATCTTTTATTGTTTTTCAGCGATTGACCTGATGTGACTCTATTCATCCATCACTGTGGTCCCCAAAGGAGTGGAACAGGAAGGTCACGCTCAACACTGGTGTTCCTCTCCACATCCGCATCTTCTCATCTGAAAATCTGCTCACCGACAATGACATCCTGGTCACACACAAGTGTGTCCTGGACACAGGGACCGACTGTTACATCATTCATACAATCGTCCTGTCGGCGAAGATTCTCTGCGACAGGTTTCTGATCACGTTTTTCCTCAACGATGAGTTGTGAATGAGATTTCACAGGCCTGGGGGACCTGCGCACACCATAACACCGTAAACACAGGGTTCAGCCGCCAACACGACTTTCCTGTGATGTCAGCGAGAAAGAGAATGGAGAATCTGTGGGAGACACCAAGCGGGGAAGCACGGGGTTCGAGTGAAAGAAATTGAATGTGGATGAAGGGGAGAGGAGAGGACAGTTGGACAGAGGGAGGTGACGTGTCCCTCATTCAGTCCCTGCTGCCACCTCCTCCTCCTCCTCCTCCTCCTCCTCCCACAGCCTATCGCATTCTCACGTCCAAAAAATAAACACTCACAGAAGAGGACGGGTTAGCGGCTGCTACAGCAGCTCCCCTGGCAAAAAAACTGATTTTGAGCTGTGCTCTCTGTGCAGCAAACGTGGCAACATGTTAAAAGCAGGAACACAGCGCAGCCTAGTGGCAGAAAGAGGAGACTGGCGCTGCGGGACGGATCCGCTTCCAGACCCCTGAAGCTGACGGAGGAGCAGGAAAGCTGCTCCCCTCATGTGACATCCCTCAGCACTGGTGCACAGGTGGAAACATCTTCTAGGACCTCAGACAACTTTCAAACAGAAAACACAGGCTCTGTCCATAATCTGCTCTGCCCACTTTCACTCAAGGCCTTAGATGCTCGAGGCCTCCTCTTGCCTCACAGCTGAAGCACGACGTGCGTTTGGTCTGATCTCTGGATCTTTTTCATGTTATGTGTTTCCGGTCACCTGTCTGATGGGTTCAGGGACCCGGTAGCGGCAGCAGGCGTGCGTGAGGCGAACAGCCGTGTCCACACTGATCCGGTGTCCGACAGACACGTACACGGGCTTCGAGCTGCCGTCGGAGCTGCGCAGCGCCTGGACAGAGAGGGAGAGAGAGAGGTCTGTGGAGAGAAACCATCACCATCACGCTGCATGCATGGACAGAGAGAGAGAGAGAGAGAGAGAGAGAGAGAGAGAGAAACCACGCTGCAGCTCCTGCTCGAGGTCGGGCTCAGGCCAAAGGACCACACCTTTCCCAGCACTCTGCCTGAGGCGGCGGTGAGTGGGAAGCTGTCTCCTCCTCTCTGTAGAGCAGCGATCTGTGGGGGCACAGAAACCAGAGGCAAAGTCGGGAGACGCCGTCCATCACAGCGCGTCAAAACAAACGGCACCGAGCGCAGACAATTAACCTGCTGTGCAGCTTTCACCGCTGCCGCTCTCCTTCTTTAACCTCTGCGGGGCTCGAGAACAAACCATCCATCCATCAGCAATATGTGCTTCAAATACACCCGCGATGATTATGTTTAGCATTTTATAGTGAACCAGGAAATTAACCAACAGAGTTTAGATTTTAGATATAGAAAAACGACAACATAAATAACAGAGAATCATCGCTGATGGCTGATACTTTGACTCGCTCCATCCAATCGTCTTTCGTATTTCTGCTGCCCGGTGCAGTGACGCAGGCCTCTGCTGACAGGTGTGCGGTGGGTTCTGGGCCAGAGCGATGAGCGGAGCTCAGCCCCAGTGATGGATGGGGTGCCTGCGCTGCTATGACTGATTACAGCCAGCGGCCAGCAGGGAGACAGCTCCGATCCGGCTGGGACGGGGCCAACGGAGTGAGAGGCCGGCGCTGAAGCAGGAGGACTGAGGCCGGGACGGCAGGAGTCAGAGGACAGAGCAGGGGTTCCAGCCGCCGCCACGCCATCGACAAGCAGGGATTCAAAAGAGAGGAACCGATGCTTCCTGAAGTCCAACAAGGACAAAAGCAATAAAGAAACCTTTTCTTTCTTTTTTTGGTACAAATTAACTGCTTGTACATAAACCTGCGTATAAATTGCAACCCAAAACTAATAAGCGTGGAATCTAATCATCTTTCTAACAAGCACATGTCCTGAAATCCTCCAACATCCCTTTAGGACGACGCAGCGTCTCACTCACACACCACAAGGTCGTCCTGTCACCGCCGAGGACGCGCGTTCCCAAAATATATGCACATGAAACTTTTGGCTGAAATTGTTTTCCTTCCTTCACGGCCCGCTGCACCTGAGCCTCGCACACACACACACACACACACACACACACACACACACACACACACACACACACACACACACACACACACACACACACACACACACACACACACACACACACGGCTCTCCAGGCTCGCACATTTAATTACCGCGACAGAGAGAACGTTCCGTTTGTAATCTTCAGAGGCTCCGCTCAGGCTGCATATTGGTTTCTGAACGCCGTCTGCACTGGCAGCGCTTCTGGAAGCTGATACCTTATTGCGAACGGCAGCTTAACGCCCGGTTTGTGTCCAGGCAGTGACGGGTAATCTCATTCCTAAATGGCTAATTTTCTAGAATTTAGTGTGAGGCTGATGTGGGTTTTGCTGCAGCTGACTTTACGCTGCTGTTGACTGGAGTGCGGGCCTGTGGTCGGCTTGGATGAAGCCCTGGAGGGGCACAATTACATCAGCTTGGACAGAGACTAATTCTAAAGTTTCATGCAGAACAGCGGCTTGAGCCCAACCTGATACCTAGAATGAACGTCAGCGCCACCGAGAGCTGGGCCCAAACTGTATTAGCGTGAGCGTGATACTTGTTTGGAGACAGACAGATCGGGTTCTGATGGCAGACGCAAAGCAACGCTTTCTGACGCCAAGGCCACTCATGCTAATTGAAGAGGATGGATACACTTCAGACAATTGAATTGGCATGTTACACTACCACATGAAGACTACCGGGACTAGAAACAGAGAGTACATTGCCTGCTAATCGCGTTAGCACGGACTGCTAACGCTGTTCAGTGCTGGTCAGGGCCACACTTACAGGGGGGCCAGGGTGGCCCACGGCCCCTCACCCCCACCCAGACACACCCTGATGAGGCCTCGGCTCATCACAACAAATAGGTGTCAAGTGTAATGCACACATGCAGAGCTGCAGCTTGTGGGTGTGAGGATTCTTATCCGTCCTCTATACGACTAGCAATCAAATAAACGTAAGCTTGTCCAGGTTAACAGACACACAGGACGCCAATGAGAAGCCTGCTGTCACGGCGGCGGGGTCTCACCTGTGCCTGGTGCTCCTGGCTCTTGGACACGCCCTGCACCTGCAGCAGGTTCTTGGCCACGCCCACACAGGGCAGCCCTGACAGCACGCCCAGGTGACACGCCAGGCCGAACTCTGCAGGGACGAGCAGACCCTCAGTCAAACACAGGCAGGGGAGGAGTCGCTTCCTAACGCATGTAAAACGAAGCAGAGCATCTGGGAACTATCAGCTATCAAGTCACATTTGATGCTCTAGTTAGTTGTCCTTCATTTTGTATGACATGGCCACCGTGGTGCAGTATTATTAATCGAGCTCTACAGTGGAGCTCAGTGGCACAGAGGAATATAATAATGCAGGAGACGCTGTTACAATCATTTTATAACCAGTTAATATTAATGTTGCTCAGACCAGGACAAACACACACAGTAATTACACCCAGCTGTAGAACAGACCTAGAGGCAGGACACTGACTTAGTGTAAAGGTGGGCTAGTGCTGGTGCCATTAGAGAGCATCAGCTGGCATGCAGTCATTCATGTCTGTCACTGCCATCGACCACAAAGAAAGTACAAAGCGTGCTCTGGGTCAGCGCAGAGCAACTTGACCCACCTCTGTAGTGAAAGAGCCCATTTCCATCCACAAACACCACCTGTTGACAAGGGACACGACACGTGTTCAACTGGAATCCGTTGACGTATGCTACAGAACAGGTACGATCACAGGTCACAGGTCCAACTGGAAAGAACGTGTGATCTGCTGTAGATCAGGCCCTTTTTCTTTTTTTAAGCAGATCCAGCAGGGAAACACAAGTGTCATTATTGATGTGATTACTGTAATGCCTCAATACAGCAGATGCGTTGTTAAAGTTACTAGTTACAGTTCTACGGGTAAAATACCTGCTGAAGCTATCGTTACGGCAACAGATGCAACCAGTACGAGGTGATACCCAGTCGTGTGTGTGTGTGAGTGTGTGTTTGTGAGTAAGGGAGAGAGAATAATTGTGTAGTTGAAAGACTTGTGGGTCCAACAAGCAGCCGTCAGTGGGTGGATGAATGAGAGGTGACATTTGTAAAAAGAAAAGAGTAGCGAGAGAAAAACAGGAAATTTTGTCACAGCAATACCAATTTATTCAGTGTAGTTGATTGTCCACAACGTCTGGAAGGTTTACGCCACCTGATGTCAGTAGATATGTTAAAACCAGGTTTGTTGTTTTAGAAACAAACATTCTAACAAATGTATGTATTAACATTTTAAAACATGTTTGTTAGAACATTTGCCCTCTGTACCGAGGCTTTACAGAATTCATCACCTAAATAGTCAAAAAATTATATGAGGGTATATCCTGGCTGGACTTCTGCTTGACTTATTTGCACAGGAGCAGGATGTGCATGGTTGCCGTGGAGATTTAGATAATTTAATTTAGACTGAGCAGCATGAAAGCGGGTTGAAGTTAGTAGACTGTTAGTAAACTGTTTCTACCAGGTTATGAGCCTATGCACACATGTATGCATGATATATATTTTGGTGACACTTTTCATCCAGCGTGCAGAGGCCGACCTGTGGCAGCAGCGCAGGCTGGCTCCTCTCCAGCCGCCGGAGAGCCTCCAGGAGGAAGGGTGTCTCTCTGAAGGCCAGGAAGCCGGCGATGTAGGGGGCTGTGAGGGTCACCATGCGACTGTCCTCATACAGCACCTGGCAACAAGCAACGTGTCATCTGCAGACACTCAGGCCCATCCACATCCACCTCTGTACTATGTCCCAGCCTACTAGTAGTTACATCCTGATGGAACCTTTTCATAGTAGGATGTCAGTTATTTCTCCAGGAAAACTTTGCCTTTCGATGACAAGCTGTGCCGGTTTTGCCCCTAGGTGTCATCCTGCATGACTGTCAGTTTACTTCCGTCACTTCTGGGTACAGTGATGCATGTAGACTCACCTCCAGATCGGGGAAGCTGAGGACCACAAGCTGAGCGCAGGCATTGACGTTGTCTCCTTTAATGAACGACAGGTCCACTCCTCCGACTCGCTCCAGGCCCGAGAAGTGCGGTTCCCTCTGCCAGTCCTCAGTGTCCTCCTCCAACACCCGCTGCCTCAGACTGGCCTGCTCACTGCATCGAACACAAGCAGTCTAATCTGACTGGAGTCTTCAATACATGGCAACTACTGCTGAAGATCATTAATATTCATCAAGTCCATTTCCATCACATTCAAGCCCGGTTACCCAGCAGAAGATACAAAATAGAAACCCACAGAACTGGTTCTGTGAACTGATGAAGCCTAATGTGCTGTGTTTGTGTTCTGCTGCCTGATCCAGGCAACCGGTCGAGGCAGATGGCCGCCCACATCCAGTCTGGTTCTGCTGGAGGTTTCTTCCTCGTTAGAGAGGGAGTTTTTCCTCTCCACTGTTGCTGTCAAATTAAATGCTTGCTGTATGTGGGATTTGTTGGGTTTAGTTGTGTGAGGTTTTAAACCTTACTTTGTAAAGTGCCTTGAAATAACTTTGTTGTGATTTGGCGCTATATAAATAAAATTGAATTGAATTGAATTGAATCCACAGTAACTAAAACATCCAGCCTTAAACCAACACGCATTGACAGTTGCTCTAATGTACAAACACACATTTGTGCTGGCAGGCGGCATATGGACAAAATATGGAATCACAGTGTCATCACTGGCCTCGTCATCACAAAGTCACAAATCAATAAGCGGTGGCACAGACCCAGAGCTGCTGGCACACAGACAGAGGACACGGGCCGGAGCAGCAGGGTCTGTGATGTCAGCACCTTACGGACCGGTTCGGCAGTCACAGCATAGCAGAGCCGTACTTTAGCCTGACCTTTCCCACTGCCTGATCAGGTCGTCAGAGGGAGCGGACATCGGGCTCAACGTGGAATAAAAAAGAACTTCCGACGGTTTTAACAGCGTGTGTACAGCAACGCTGCAGTACCGACCAGATTGTTATATTTCCGCGTTGTGACGTCATTGTAGGCGACTGTGTCGCTTGCCCTTACCTTTACGCTACGCGGCACAATACCGCCATCTAGTGGCACTTATGGAGATAGACGGGTACAACATGGTCACAGCTGGAATTCTATTATTTCACTGACAATATTGTTTTCCAGCATCTACATTACTGAATTCCCTTTAATTAAATGTTCAAATCTCATCAAAAGTGTCCTTGTGTGTTATTTAATAGACTTGAAGTAATTCCCTATATTCAGTATAATTCAGGAAAGCTCAGGATACAGACAAAGTGACCAAGGATTGGATGAGATGCAATGGACCTTCAGTATCAGGTACCACAGATCTGCATGCATAACACCACTGCATCACCCACGTCACATCCGTCCTTTATCTTTGGCACCTCACAATGAAATCAACATCACTGCCTTCTCTTGCCTACTGTAGATGCAGTGACATTCTGTTCGAGAAGCATGAATGTGGGACAGGTAGATTCAGGTCAGTGGACTTTATCTACCCAGACTAATATTGTCAGGCCTGATCCGACCCATTTTGGGATTAACCCATTAAAAAGCAAGTGCAGCCTCTGGCAGTGATTACGAATGTAGGGAGGCACAGTTCTAAGTTGGGTAAGTAAGTAATCAGTGGTATTTATAGTCTACTACATTGTCTGCACAATTATCAGACAAGAGTATTAGGATTATTGAACACAGTGCTCTCTCTCATTCAATACAATGAATTATACAAGTACAAACATTTTGTTATAGTTCAAGTTTAATGCTTCCAAAAATGTAAAACTGCCATTTTCTCATGAATCCAACCAAATGTTTTACACAATTTCTCACATCAGGGTAAAGAGAGATATGAAAGATATGAGAAGGATATGAAACAATGTCAGAAGAATGCAGAAGGGACAAACATTTAGCCCAGCTGAGATGATGCGTTCTAGGCCTCAGGTGTCAATGCGATCCTGACGACTGCATACACACTAAAGTCAGAGGCAGGAGAGTGTTCAAACACAGCAGCATCCGAGCCGAGAGCGCTGCTTTATGCCTGTGATCAGTCCAGAGGTCCAGTCTGCTTCCCAAGACACACAATGAAAGTGTCTCAGAGCAAACAGCACAACTGAAGTAAAAGGAACATTACTAGAGTAGAAGACGTTGGGAGAGACACGAGGGTCAGACGTGTTTTACAGGCATCGCTCCTGACATTCACTCACTGACACCATCACATACACTTAGTAGCCCTCAGTGTGAGCAGGTGAAGCGTTTCACCATATTGCAGTTGTTATTATCGGGGTAAAAACAAGCAGATGGGTCTCTGAAAAACAAGAAGTTTACTTTTATTTTTTCCATTTCACTGAGCTGCATTGCATGTAACCATGGCAACAGCACCAGGTGACTGGTCTTTTCTATTGTTTGCAATGTGATGTCATCAGAGTTTATTGAAATAAAATACACTGTATTAATATAGCTGTGCATGGCTGCATTGCAGTTAGAAATGTTCACTCCATTCACATTCACTCATCCATTAGTCGACCTTAGGGGAAACAAAAGCACATCTAAGTAAAGGCTAAATGGTATTTATTGACACATGGCTCTTAGAATGGCTATAGCTTCATCTTAAATAATAGCTTTGTAAACCCAGTCACCACAGCATGCACTGCAACGCTTGACTCCATCAAGTACAACAGTAACAAAGCCCAGCTAACGCTAGCACATGTACAGTCTGCTGGCACTCTGTCAAAGGTTCACCCCAAAGTAACATTCATCCCTAATGCACACTGGAATCTACACTACTCAAATAAAACAAACGGAGAATGACGGCAGTCCTGTGCAGCCCCTTGACCTTCCGAGTACAGTAAAATTCATCATTAGCACATTCATAAAAGTCTGTGACAAGGCATCGTTCTTGACCGCTCAACTTCCTGAAACGTGCGGATGCCTGAGAAGCAAACGACTATGGTGGTTTTATTCACGAGGAAACATCAAGGAGGAAAATCCCACAACGTATTTAAGTGTCTCTCCTGACGTAAACGTAACAGACACAATGTGTGAATGGTGACACCACCAATTTAAACCGCCTGAGCCGTTTGCTGGCTCACTCTGTCTGACACCTGTACGAAGCACAACTCCAATTAGCGCCCATAATCCTCCACATACACATCAAAATGATAAATAGAACCGTTTCACATACAGTAGAAAGTCTAACTTGTGTTATTGCTTCTAGCGGATTATTTCGCCATGAGTCAGACCCGGGTCAAATAGTCAAATGCTTCTTACGGTGTGCTAAAGCCCTCATGAGACAGACAGGTGGACTTTCACACATTAAACAGTAAGTTCCACCCACTCATAGCCCATTGCAAAAAAGAAGAACACGTTATCAGCAGGTTGTATTTGACCCAGGCCTAATTAATTTTCCCTGCCCACCCACGCTCTAGAAATAATCACCAGATTCTACAAAAACCTCTGGCAACACTATGGAAAACAATGTCAAACATCCATGTGTGTATATACACGCCTGTGTGTCATGTAACAGCACATCCAGTCTTTTTAGCCAATGCATTGTGAGAGTACTGTTTAAGGGAGCAAACATGTGGATGCATAAATGTAACAGCTCCTCCAGTGTCTTTCATTCAGTCCCGTAGCTCAGAGGATGACAGTATTGCTTCATTCAGTGTCCAGTGCTGCAAAGCAACCTTGAATGTTGACCTTCTCACCCTGCGTGAGACGCGACAAAGCTAACATTCTTCCAATGTTCAGACTCAACTGATGAGAAGTATACGAGATTTGTGCAAAGATCAGCCCTTGAAATTGTACAGAGTCTCTGTTTTAACCTTTAACCAAAGTTCTTTTGTGCAGGCATGCTTCAGTTCCATGGAGACTGGCTGGCTGTGCAATAAGAACAGGGTCCAAAGACAAGAAGAGTTGGCTTGAGTGTTGATGGTGAGGGCAGTGGAGAGTTGAGGGGGTGGACGTGGGGATGGGACCAAAGTCCTCAGCTTCCAGCTTCTACCTGGAGATCATGGAGCTGGACTGCGACTGGCTGGAGGAGGTGGTGGCAGCGCTGAGCTGGGAGAAGCCACTGTGGCTCGATTCCAGGCTGGTCATGGAGCCCCTGAAAGCAGAGACAGACGCACAAAACATGTGAGCGAACGCAACCCGACAGGTCAAGACTGTCTGTGTGCACAACTCGCACTCATGATGCAAAACCATGCAGCCAAATCAAAGAGGGGCAAGATCAACTCACTCTGTGTGGCAAGTGTGAGTATGATGAGGAGGAGGGACAAACTCATCTAAATGAAGTACTATGGCTCTGTTTGATGTGGAAGGTAGACTGTTCTCTGAGGACTATGTCGATAATGTGACATACTGTATGAAAACAGTCGACTAACATGCCAAGATGTCATTCATATCTCACCGAGTCAAAGAGAACAAATTCTTACAACCCTCATTTCTAGTCACTGCATTTAAAGAAAGACCCTTTGCGTAACAAAATTCAATCATCAGGGATATAAGCAGTAACGAATAATAACCAATAATAGTTATTATAAACTGTAAGCAAGTGTTTATATGTTGCTATGAAGTAGCATCTAAATATTACAGACAAGGTAAAAAAACTTGATGAAACGAAGCAGATGAAACATTAAAATGTGTCAACCATCAGCAAAACAACTCAAATGAATTAGATGATCATTAGGTCTGTTAATTGGGTCCAAGTCTGCACGTGTCGGGTCGTCTGCATCTATGCAGGTGCCTGAGTCCAGGTGGGCTGAACGTGAGCACAGGGCGGCTCAGGCTTCCTGGTTTAGTTAGTCATGCAAAGCGGGGCGGCTGGAGCCAGCAGGTGTAAGAGCTTTCGAACTGTTGTCCTGTTAGACAGAAGCAGGCTCAGATGCAGGAAGGCACCTGTCTGCTGCACTGGAACGGCACTGCTCAGATTAACAGCCACAAGCGGTGATGGAGATGAGCTAGTGCTACAGGGAAGTAAAGGCAAACGCTGGGCCACTTACAAACTCTGCACATCACAGCAAGCCGTTCTTCACAGGAAGAAGACAGAGCGGGGGGGGCAACAGAACAGGAGTGGATTGGACAGAAAAGGCTGCATTAAAGAAGTCTCTGAAGGAGGGAAGCAACCTAGTTTTCAAAACGCAGGGCTTAACAAAACGCATGATGCTCTTACAGCATTTCACAAGGTCAACTTAGCAACATTACAACTTTAAGGCACTAAGGGGTTGGCCGTAGAGAGGAAAACTGAAAGGAGACAGGTGGAAAAAGGAGCAAATATAAGGGAATAATGAATTATCACAACTTCATGAGAAAAACAATAGACACGCTTACACACTACAGCACATCTGAGACTCACACACACATCAGTACCAACCTGAAGTCCTCGGAGCCCAACACCTCAGTGTAGTACATGACTTTACATTTGTGCGAGGAGACCTGCAAGGTGGCCAACACATCATCCATCCGGGGCATGTTGGTGGAGGAACAGGCCGGCATGCTGTGGAACCTCCACTGGAGGATGTAGAAACCCGGCCATCGTGTTATGTGGGAGCCCTGATGGGAGGACACAGGTCATACAAACACCAGTGACTCCCTTAACGTATGAACCGGGCCACGGCCTGTCACTGAACCTCACCTGTACGCTCTCACCCTCCTTGCAGGTGAGTGGTGACTCCACCATGCTGTAATCCTGCCCCAGCGTCCATGACTTGTCTATGAGTTGGACGTTGTTGCCACCTGGAGAGGTGATGCCATGGGCTCCTAGGGGGTCCTTACGCGGCAGCTGAGGGGCCCTCTTGGAGTGGTAGATGTTGAAAACGATGTCTCCTTTGCACACGTCAAAGTCCCAAGTGATGACGGAGGAGGCGTCTATGATTTCGATCAGCAGCTGGATAGAGGACAGACATTACTTCAGCAGACAAACAAGAGAACCAAACATCTCTTCTTAGCTCCCATTTGTACAGTGGTTTTTGTTTATTGGAATACGGCTAAAGCTACTGGTGAACTGGTGGGAATAAGCTCAAGCTGTTGCCATGTTGATTTATATTCATATCTGGCAAAACCGGGTTGCAAACATCTGTTAACATCAGTTTCTAAGGTTATGGCTCATTAGCATGCAGTGAAAGACGAGTCATAGAGTGACACTGTGTGATGACCCCCCCTCCCCCTCTGGTGTGAATTATGCAACGTGACACTAAGCGATTATAATAAAAGCCACAGCTATTTTGTTTCTCAATGAATTCACAACCCATCAAGGAGTAATGCATGACTTAACCACCAGATGGCAGAATGTTCTAACCTGCCAGTTCTGCCTTGCAATCATTTTAAACCATCACTGCAGGCATCTCATCTCAGCCTCACCTCGTGTGGAGCTCCTTTGAAGATGCTGGCACTTTGGTAGATTGTCTCAGTCCAGAGGCGGACATCCTCGTTCTCCAGCTCCTCGGGAGTGCGGTACATGGACTTAGGAACCAGGCCACCTTCTGGTACTTCACACTGCACAGAAAGAGAGAGAGAACATGAAATAGGTTAGTGGGATCTTATGGGTCGAGCCTTTTCCCAGCTCTTCAGGCACCTACCATGCACTCTCCGCCGAGGAAGTCAGGGATGATCTCCTTGTCAATGTAGTCCACCAGTCCTCCAGTTCCCTGGTAGTCATTGCCTGCATAAATCAGGAACTTCTTGCGGGTGTTTTCATCAATAAATGGACTCACCTAAGAATAGAAAAAGGACTACAATTGAATCGTAGGTTCATAAAGGTTGTTCTACTTCTAACACAAATAATATGAGAAAAGCAAAGATTGTGTGTCCTGCATCTCACCAGTGTCCACAGGACAGGAAAGACTCTGGGAGCTCTCAAGATAAGCAAACGCCCCAAAGTCTCAGGGTAGTTGGCCTCCACAACCTCAATGATCCTCAGCAACGCCTTAACCCCAGGACGCCACAGGTGGCGCATGTTCAGCCCGTCCAGATCTACCAGACATGTCCAACAGCTGCAGGTGTGAAAGACTGGGATTAGTTCGATAACAAGCATAATGTATTTTTCCGGTCGAGAACCATGGCCTCAGACAAACCGCCCCAGCGCAGGGTGGAGGTCCTGGCCTGATGAAGCCAACAGGGCAACGTTATCCACAAAAAGCAGAGACGCAATTCTGTCCAAAAAAATAATGAACAGAACCGGTGTCAAAGGGCAGATTTGCCAAAATCCAACATGCACCGGGAACATGTCTGACTTACCGCCTTACTGCGAACCAAGCTCCTGCTCCCGTTGTACAGAGACCGGACCACCCCTAACAAAAAGCCTTGGACTCCGTACTACCGGAGCACCCCCACAGAATGCTCCAATGCTCCAAGTCCACAAAACGAATGTACCCGTAGACTGGTTGGGCAAACTCTCAAACCCTCCAGCAACCTAGTGAGGGTGTAGAGCTGGTCCAGCGTTTCCAACTAAATGCCTAACCCTAATGAAGGTTAAATTCTAAAAGGTGAGAAAGGGACTTGGAGGCCAGGCTGAAATGTCAGCTCACTAATTCATTTCAACACTATATGCAAACAAAAGGGAAGAAACAC
The DNA here is from genome assembly GCF_900634795.4 of Betta splendens. NCBI lineage: Eukaryota > Metazoa > Chordata > Actinopteri > Anabantiformes > Osphronemidae > Betta > Betta splendens. Next base: position 19,483,837 of record NC_040881.3, read on the forward strand.
GACACACAAACACACAACTGGGTGTTTGCTTTCCAACCACTTAGCACCTTTCAGCCTGAGGTGATGATGATGTGATGAAGGCTGTGTTACTGTACACTGAACACATTCCTCTTCAAATCCTCCCTTCCCGTTGGTCTATTCCTACCGCAAGAGCTGTGATGTGACAGCCATTCAGTAGATCACATGCTTTCCTGCGTGGCTCTCATCCCAGACACCTCCTCTTGTTTGAGACAGCTGACAGATGGCAGATACTATCTCCTTTCTCGGCCTCCCTCACTATCGAGTGCATGTGAATCCTTGTGTACACTTTCCATTTAAGCAAATGTGTCCACCTGTGTCCAGGCTTTAAGTGCTGATCTCAATGTAACGAGCGGGCATGTTATAAGACATTGATCAAAATAAAGGTTTACCTGATGGGTCGACCAAACACTTTGGTGTTCTCCTCACAGCGTCTAAGACCCTCCTCATTGATTGACAGAACCTGAACCGACACAGTATAAACAACAACCTTAAACAGAGCGACTCACTGTGAGGCCGTCATTCTAAATAGACAGACTATTTATACATGGACTGAGCTGCACACATCCTGGTGTTAATACCCTTGTCAGGGCATGTGAACATTACTCCTCTAACCGGTAATCCCATCACCACACACCTGACCCACAAGCTTACTGACCCACAACTTAAAACAAGTTGAAACTTACGTGTCTGAGCAGAGATTCCTCTCCGAGAGCACGCACTAGTCCTTTAGTGTCCATCTGGCCCAGCCTCAGGATGTACAGGGGACGTCCATCTAGACGACATCCATCAAATAGAACAAATATTTAGCCCTCTGTCCAAAGGGCTGCATGTCATGTGGAACGGTCACTGTTTGCCTGAGTCTTCTCCTTTTTGTGAAAGACAGTTAAGGGACTGTGTTCTCTCAAAAATCTTACTCCTGTTGATCCCAAGTTCACTGATATAGGGATCTATAAATCACTTTCACAGTTATCACTCATTAGTCTAAAAAAAACAGAAAGGCAGCCTCAAGACAGCACATGACGGCTGAGGCATGTTAACCTGTTTGACTGTATATCTGGTTGTGATGTTAGACAGAACCTGACCTCTGTCGTGGTGGTGCCATCCCCCAGTGTAGTAGTCCTGCAGGACCTGTGGTGAGGTCCAGGTCTCCAGCAGGTAGTCAACCTGGTGCTGCTTCCTCCAGGTCAGAGACTGGCAGAGGATCTCCCGCGCTCTGTCCATGTTAAAGTCCCTTGCCCGCAAAAAACGAAGGATGTGCTCGTCTTTCGGGATCTTGGAAGAAAAAAGGAAGACGTTAAGCCTTAGTTCACTGAAGTTAAAAAAAATAATTCCGTTGTGATTTTACAACACTCTTAAGGTACAAAAAATAAAAAACTCACCTTTCCTTTGTGTGTCTCCTGCAGCCACTTACGAAGTCTGATCAGGCAGCTCTCCTGCAGTGGAGTGAGGTCGCCCAGGTAACGCTTTATGTAGTCCGCATCCAGCTTGTCTGCAAGATAACAAACAGCTAAATGAATGACCAAAGGAATGGGAAAACCAAACCCCAACAGTTTTTTTAAAACAGTACTTTTAGCCCACTTTCTAATTTCCTTCCACTATGGAGCAGGAACAGACCTTCAGGTGTCCCTGCCAGGATCTCACTGAGGCTGTCAGTCTGAAGTATGGTGCCGTCTAGCTTGACATCCTGACAGCTGTCCTTCACGTCGCTGGACAGCGAGACACAAACTGCAGGCGTAACCGTGAGGCTGGGGATGTCGGGGGCATTAGTGGAGGGGCTCGTTGGTTTGGGTGGAGGCAGGGAAATTGTGGAGGGAGCCCACCGGGGTACGTAACTAATGCCTTCGTCTTCAAGCTCCTTCAGATAGTATTCGATGATTTCCTTTCCCTGCGAGATTAAACACCAGTAACACTCATATTACTACTGGGTGTAATGCATTTAAAACAAAATGGCTGAAGCGTTTTCAGGGAGAAAATAAAATTAGTCTATTCTGCGCTGCCCACATGTTTTCTAATTTCAGGCAGATGACTCATCGGGTCCATAATAGCAGACCTCTGTCCACTCACACAGGATGGCACAGACTGACTCATGTACTTCACACAATACACTGACATTTTTTTGCATAATCTATGCAGGGGCCATTGTGCCACCTTTGTACTAGACAACTGAAGTACGACAGGAGGCATCAGATGTAACAACACACCTTTTTGATACTGCTGGCATACTGTTTCATAGCAATCTTTTCTACTGTGCTTTCAAAGCCGAAGAAAGACTTGATGTCCAGACTGGCGGTCTGCTCAAAACACGTCCAGGCCTCATTCTCTGGGTGAACCTGTACAAGCACACACAAAAGATACGCTCTATTTACACTGTATATACACACGCAAAAGATTTACGTGGTTATGACACACAAAAGGTGACATTTCCACATTGTGCACTGGGAGTGGGGGTGTGTGTATGACTCTGTCCATGTAAAATGAGCCAGGTCTTTACGCATGAGCCATTTAGAGCAGAAAAAGAACCGAGCACAAACGCACAAGGACACACACGAGTTAAGCTTATCAGAGTTGAGACGTCAAGACTTGACGTCAATATATTAACAAGTCTGCTCAAAAATAATACATCCATTTTAATCTAACCATTTGGAAAGGGGAAGATTTAAATGTTTTTCAAAGATCAACACATTTCAGCTTTAGCCAGGTCCATTAGCTTTGTCCACATAGCTTACGGGCAAAACAGTATGCTAAAGCTCACAGTGAGAACCTCTGAGCAGCCTTGGACCTAATAAAAGGGCAGTGCTTGGTTGGAGGCTAATATGATGTCCTTGGACTCATTAGTTTAGAATACACCTATTCATAATTCCACAGATCTAGAGTCAGTAAAGTATTTAGTACCCTTTACATACTATGTAATGGAACTAAGAAGAGCTGTGTTTTTCAGACCTGTATTTAGTCAGGATGTGAGCGGAGTAAATAATTCACAGTGAATTGGGCTGAGATAACAAACAACATGCTCTGTGCAAGTCTAAACATGGCACTCCCTGCAGGAAGGCAGGGGGGAGATTAGAGGAGACGCTGACATTAACAGGAGCATCCTTACGGCCGCTTGCTTGCACGGGGAAGGTGTTTTATGGGGTGAACAAGTCATATACAACAAGGAAACCAGGGTCACAGTTTGACTTTCTCTATGAGGCCACCTGTACTGAATAAGGTGCTTTTAGATAAGAGCCTGCATTAAATGTCACAGCAAAGAGTGTGTGGCACTGACTGAATAGCAACAGGTCTCATGGATGATAACCCTGTTGGAGAAGGTCTCATTGTGGGACTCTATGTGCAGGGTCCTCTCCTTTCGGTTCAGAGTGTTCTTCTGGATAAAGTAGACATAGTCCACACCAGCAATCTGTAAACCACAAGCACAGGAGTAAAAATTGTATAGATATTGAATCAGTAATAAAGAGATTGTAAATTACAGTAACCAATGAGTTATACCACTAAAACACACTAATTAATAAGCTGATGTGCCACACACCCTTTTGAGAAGCCGTGGAGCGTCCACATCCAGGGCACAGCGGCGCTCAACCCTGTGGGTGGATCCATCTTCACTGGTCTCCTCCACCATCACGTCACTCGCCACAAACATCGGGATCAGGTGGCAAGTAGGGAAACGGCGCTCATATGCCTGAAAAAGGAACATCCATTCACAGCATTAAATAGAGACAAGACCTGCATCAGAAAAGGATTCACTGAAACTTGAAGACCAGTCTTGCCCATCCCTCTTCTCCAGAGTGACACATTAGGTCAAATTTTAATAATTTTTATTTACCTCTAGGAAACTGTCTGTTATGTAAAACCCATTAGAAAATATTCACATACTTAAATGCAAGTATTGGGGTGAATGTGCTAAAGAGATGGGCAGAGAAGAGCTCTGTGCAGCCAGCCAAAAGCTGCAGCTCCAAACTACCCAATTGAGCTGAGCTACACCAGAGAATGGAGCAGCTCCAGTTACAGGCTGTGCGCACAAGGGCAGCAGCAGACAATGTGTTCTCACAAATGCAAAATACAGGCAAACTCAGCTTTTGTGCAGAAGCCAGTCAGCTGGTATGAAACTCAATCCTGATTGGCCCAAAGTTCAGTTGCTTCTATTATCTCATTATATCCTGCTGTATAACCACTGGTGCGCCGAAACACCACACTCAACTTGGAAATTCCATCCCCTGATCTTAGATCAGCTAAACAAATGGGTGGAGATAAGAAGGAACCAGGAAAGGCTGTAAAGGTGTGCATAAAAACAAAAGGGAAACTAAGATGGACTGTAACACTGATAGATTCCTTCTAAGAAGCAGAAACTTTTATATATTATATATATATATATATATATATATATATATATATATATATATATATATATATATATATATATATATATATATACACATTCAAACACGCTGTGCGTGGAATGACACAGAGACACAGATCAGACTAAAACAACAAGCACCAACAGAAGTTCCTGAGAAACACAAAATGTTTTTCTATAACTCTTAACCAGAGTCATTTGTCCAAACAGAAGGTAAACAAATGTCACCACCACAAATGCTGTTGCCGTCGCACACACACACGCACACACTGCTGACTGTACAAAATCACAGTGTTTGCTTTGCAGCAGTAATGAACCACTAGGATGAACAGCCTGGTTCTGCATCATGAAACCTGACTGTTTCAGCATAGAAACAACAAGGTCCTGACAGGCTGTTCCTGTGTCAGGGTAACAATGTTGGTGTTCCTCCAGCTAGTGTTGCCCATTCCAGTCTATTGTGAAGAAATGTGCCATTTAGCTGATTGCTTTGATAAAAGTCATATTGGGATTATTCTCCTTTTTGTTTGCCACTAGTCACAGAGGTGTCTCCATGCTGTTGTTGATTATATTGTATAACTGGTGCATCCAAACATCAGGAACGTGGCGTAGAATTTGCCACAGCATTGGTTGTGTCCTGTAGAAATCAACCACATATTGTCTTAATAATTCATAACCGGGGAAACTCCATCCTGAAGGATTCCAGCACTTAACTCTAATCACAGAAGAAATGTAAGAATGGTGAAGACAAAAAGGAACCAGGAAAAGCTGCAAAGGTGTGAATAACAACAAAAGACAAACCGAAATGTTCACACACAGGTCAGATTGAAACGAAAAGTACCGATCATGGGACGTTTGGAGCTGCTCAGGTTTCAGAGTCTGACGTAAAAGAAGAGTTGTGTTCTTTGAAGAATAGAACAACCACATGTTTGAGCTTGTGTGTATGAAGGTCAGCGGACGATTGCTATGAAAATGAACCTGATATTAAACAATGCTGAAGAAAAAGCTGCCGCTTTTTAACACGAGTGGCAGGGGCCCAGCGGCCCTGACAGGCCACTCTATGGGACACTCTGCTGCCCAGCGCCACCGGCTGAGTCCTAATCCTCAAACAGTGGCCGTCCGTTTGTACAGCAGTCAGCACAACAGCCTTGGCTCTAAACATCGGTTCCAGCCATCAAAAGCAACCTTACGTCAACAACAAGCTCCACCGCACACATTCACACACACACACACACACACACACACACACACACACACACACACACACACACACACACACACACACACACACACACACAGTAGAATAACACAGGGTTTGCTTTGCAGCAGTAATGAACCACTACGATGAGCAGAAACACCCACGTCTGAGCCTCGTTCTGTATCATGAAAGCTTAGAGAAACACAGTAAACAAGTTTCATGTGCCCCTTGTGCTATAACACACAGTGTTCTGGTGAAAAGGGAAGTGTCAGGGTAACAATGTTGTACTTCCCCTGCTACACAGAGAGCAATAAAGTTTGTTTTTCACTGGAAGTCTTGACCATTTCATTTTTATTTGGCTGCCTGCATTTGTATTCGTAACATCTGTATTCGTCTACAGTTTTCACTATGCCACTAGTCTCAAAAGCGTAATAAAAAAGCGTCATCATCTAAACACATCATTTTTCATCATATTGTTTTTGTCGCGCAATTCAAAATTTGTTTTTTTTCAAAGTCAGCTGACATTCAACCACGTGTTCTTTGAGATCTGTGTGAAACCCCTCCTTCTGTCACTTTGCATGTCATGTGTGTTCTGAAGTCATGATTCACACAATACACACTAGTGTGTAGACAAATAGCACAAAGTCAACATTAAGTTTAACATTTGGTTCATTTATTAAGGTTATTATTTAAGTCTATATTGACCTACAATTCAGTGCAGGCAAACTGTGGACAAGTGGAGGGATCCATTCAGATCTGTTCATTAAAGTCTCCTCCTCTTTGCTATGACTAATCAATTAATCAAACCATGAAGGCTCTAGCACACACATTAGACGCTCTATTCTCTGGATTGGATATCCGAAGCACAAAACCTGCACACAAAAGCTGCCACAGCACTATCTGAATAAACATGACTCCACCCTGTCATGTAAGAAGTATTAGGAATACAAAAACCTCATCCCAAACAGGCTCGACAACCCAACTTAATAGCTGCAAATATTTCACAGAAGTTTGCCTCAGTTTCTTTCTGGAATGTTTAACACAAGTGAAACAACCTCCTCTAACAGTTCACGGGCGTAGGAAAAACTGGGGGAACATCGTGTTGCAGTTTCCATGGCGACTGAATTTTGTCGAACACACCTCAACCAGCCAATCCATGAGTAATGGTTTCTGGAATGTGGCTGGGAAGCTTGTGTTTTCCAGCAGTGAAAGAGAGAAAATGTAAAAACAAAATAATTGTTTAATCCCTTCCTGCATGTACAATAACAACTCTTTGCTACAGGCTGTGTAGATGGGGACCAGGATGGAAATCAAAACCTGTGCTGTTCAGGAAGACAAACTCAGGAATTCCAAGTGTTCAGGAACACATAACACACTTGGGAGACTCCGAAAGCAGCAAGAAGCATATGTGTGTGTGTGTAGCATACTAAAAGCAGGTACTGGCAGGCCGCCCAGCCATTGTCTGGCACAAAGAATAAAATTAAACCTGACTGGATCAGAACAGGACAGAGGTCTGTAGGACATGGTGTTGGTGAGCTGCGGCCACAATGTCTTGAAGGCTAACGGTGAGAGCTAATCACATGAACCGTGTGCTGCTCATAATGTTCATAAGCTACAGCACCAGCATCACCCATTACTAATGGACACCTCAAGCAGTCATAGGAGTACATTCAAGCAGAAACTTCATTAACCCAATTCAAATCAGTTTTATTTCTATCTCAAGGCACTTTTCAACAACTAATAGCCAACAAATCCCACATAAAGCGAGCCTTAAACTGTGGCCAACCAATAAACTCGTTATACAGTATATATGCTTATATATATGCTAAGTTAGTTTAGTCTCATATCAAACAAAGCCAAATAAACCACCATGACATGCAGGTTAATCTTTACTAATAATAAACACGTCAGGGCTGACCTGGTTCCATAAATAACCGAGGGATTGCAGCATCACTGTATTTAGCCAAGAAGCTGCTAAAACTGTTGTTGACAGACAAAACACAAAGAGCCAAAGAAGAAAGTGGATGAGATTCAATATGTACTGTGGTACAGTGTTGATGCAGATCTCACCCAAAGACACAACAGCTCTGATGCCACATTACTATGAAACCGCAGCTGTCAAACTAACTCACTGACTGTTCTAAGGGATACTTGACCTGACTGCACTGTGTTTTACGGGATCAACTTCCTGGTTCCCGTTATCTCGTCAATCGTGACAGCGAGTGGACAGTCAGTCTGCCAGGAAGTGCACTCGTCACACAGTAGGCTTCCTGAGTGCAACACTTTCAACTGTGTTCCAGCGTCCTCGGAAGCAGTGTCACATTTCTGAGGCTCGTGACAAGGGTGGTGTAACAGGCAGGACAGTTGTCCAGAGGTCAGCCTGTGCTACTCTTAACCAGCTGACTTCTCTGGCAGCTGGAAAATGACAAGAGAACGACACTCTGGAGATGAAGTGCACAAGAGTACATGAAGGAAAGTGTTTAGAAGACGCAAGACCAGAGTCACCTCGCATGTCCTATTCATCCTAAGCTCTGAAGATCAAACTGGGCTCCAGTAGGTTACACACAGCAGGTCATTCCCTGTCCTACACATGCCACCGCCCCACAACTACCCACTGGCGATATCATCAGGAGTGGTTTCACACTTCTGTCTTTCCCTGAAGCTGTTCTCTGATGTTTCCCTGTAAAGAGCACACAGCACAAACAAGTCATTGACTACATGCCACCTTTGACGTCAGCCACGATCACCACTTGGTCTGAGCAGCCGTGGCCGGCAGGGATGCGACGTCATTTAGCCAGCGTTTGGTGGGACAAAATCATTGCAGCTTCACACCCACCACACAGGCAGTGGTGAGCCTTCAACGTTGGTGCTTGATATTACACTCACACAGGAGCCTATTGACATGTTTGTACTTTAGCTGTGTACGCCAGTAATGAATTGGCTTGAATGGGTCAAATTAAATGTTGCTTCCAAGCAGCATGTCAGGCTACGGACTGGTGGTGTTTGTTTAACTAGGCACCAGCAGCCAAATGACAGAACAGGATCTCAAAGAAACACAAGCTGCTTTTTAAAAAGAAATAAAATAAAAAACAAAGCACATATTGAATCATTTGACACAATTATAGAAAATAGCACACAAAGAGTAAACTTCCTTCCAATTCCTTTCATTCCAGAGAGCAAAGGTATAAACTCAGAAGTAGGTCATTGATGAACGGGGGGCGGGGGGTGTGAGTAGGAGGAAAGTGGAGGCAGCGTGATAAATCCTGGGCAGAACTAGATCAAATGCACAAAGATGTGCGAAAAATGAAACAGATGAAAAAGAAAAAAACACTGGAAAAAGCAGGAGTGTATTGAACAAGGGATGTAAATTTTAAAGTATGTATGTAATGAACTGGCTCCGGCCATGAACCAGAAACAAACACAGCTTGGTTCATACTGAGAAAGAAAGTAAAAGAGAAAGCCTTTATTGCTGCAATGCCTAACTCTATATAAAGAGTAAAATACGAATACCGTGTAACTTATAATTATTGTCCATGAACACATGACATCACTTTAGTTTGAATAATACCTAGTTTCATTAGGACTCATCTTTACAGACGGGGTATATTTGTAAAGCTTCTACATCCGTGTTCTTCATGGCTGGATCACAACTCCTGTCAAATGTGCAAAACGTCCTAAGCATTTGTGTTGGTGGCTGATCACACACAATGATGGGGAATGTTCTCCACCTCTGTCTGCCTGGTAGGCCACACGCTTTAGGAATTCCTCTGCAAGCCCTTCTAGTCTGGCACTACAGGCATGGCATCAACAAATATGAGAGTTTCCACAATAAACAATGATTAAATGGTTTATTTAAGATTTGTTTAGGGTTTGGGCTCATAATTGTGCATAAACCAAGATGTAGGATTGTTGCCCTTATCAGATCCAGAGGCATCTGAGCTGAGGTACAGCCCAGATGTGGATTGGAGAGAAAACAGGCTCCTGATTGAAAAGATGCAACAACAGTGCCTTTGGTTTCTGCGTGCCATACCACCCACTTCTCTCCTCGTGATGTCGCTGTACAGTGTGCATTGTAAGGCCATAATGGCCTGAACGGGCCGAGCCTTCGATGCTAAACGATGGTCCTGGGCAGCGGCGGCGTGAGTGGATGCGTATGTGCTTGCAGCAGGGGTTTGACCGTCTTTCAGCTGTCACAAAGTCCCCACAAGAAGAAAAGGAAATATTGACCTAAAACAGGGCATTTGAGCTTGTGCCGTCCTCACGCTGAGGCAATGACACCGTTATATGATGACATCAAGTGATGCGTGAGGAAACATTCTGGTAGGATTCACCATAGAATCCACTAATTCCACATGTATCACCAATAAAATCATCAGATTGTCTATGAAGTTTAACCAAGAGACCAAACTCCTTAGTGATTCATGGGAACTTCTTGTTTGTTTGGACACTGGAGCATCACTGATATCCTGCTTTACAGTAAAGGAAACAGAAGTGCTGCAATTGCATTTCTACCATTACAACAGCCAGTTCCTTTATTAACTGGGCCTGCTAATGAATGACTTTGGTAAATGCTGCTACAGCTTTCCAAGCAGCTGAAGGGGGGGTCAGAGTCTTCTAATCAGATTAATGGCTCCATGTGTGAGGAGGAAAGAGGAAAGCTAATTTGACAGACATACTGTAGTGCAGCATCCTTGCCATTATTAACATACTCAAGTTGAGAATAAACAGTAGAATATGACACGGCACATGCTTCAGAAGAACGCGTACGGTTACACGCGTCTGACTCAGTATGTGAGTCAGTATGTGTATGTATGACCGCAGTGTAAAACTCTCTAAAGCTTGGTTGTGTAAGCGGCGTATGCGGACGCAGAGCAGCGCAGAGTGGGGGAGGGGAGCGGGCGGCCAGCATCCGCTGCTCTGGCAGAGAAAGGCGTGAATGGGAGCCGCCGGTGGCCACTGAATGAAGTCGGCTCCAGAATGTTCTGTGACGCCTGCAGATGAGCTCGTCTCCTTGAAGGCAGCCCAGAACTCTCTGCCGTTCCTGGCAGTCAGCCTGTAGCCCCAGTAAGTGAATGGATCACTGCAGGGGGAGCGCCGGCAGTCATTCATGGGAGCAGATGGATGTTCCCTGAATCAAAACGGACAGGTGCGATGATGGGAAAGTCACACTGTATCAACAGCTTAATCAGCAAACGCTTCTCTGGATTAAATTTACTTCTTCAGAGCAGCTCTAGACACGCAGCATAGATTAGGTGAAAGTAGGTTTCATTCAATTGGTCTGTGCTCTGGTTTTCATTCCTACGACCAAAATAACTGAAGTAATAAACTGACCTCATTTCTTTTAATCAAACCCAACATGGAGCAGGCTCAATGAATATGTTCTGGTAACGCCTCTAGACACGAGGCCATTAGGTGACATTAGCAGCTGATAACCCGGCAGCTCACAGACAGATTAAAACAATGGAGCAAATCCCCGGGTTGGTTCTGTGAAGAACTGGGCTGCAAAGTCCTTAACCAGACCTCGCTGTAAGTGGGTCAGGACTTCACCCTGCCAGGGCCGGGATGTGGAGAGACAGCGGATAGCAGGAGATAAATTTGGAAATACTGGCTCAGCAGTAAACTGACACAAACGCAATTTATTGGAGGTCTGATGCTTTAATAGACATAATAGAGACGACCTTGTTGTACGTACAGTGTAAGAAATACTATATGAAGAGGATCAGATCGACTGGATGAGCAAAAAGCCTCTCATAAGTCAATATGTATCACAACTTGGGAACAGAGACCAAACCACTTCCTTGTTTCCAAACGAAACGCACCGGCAACGACATTACACAGAACATGTTAATGAAGTAGAACCAGCTCATACGTTGCACAACACTGAGCTCCACAGGCTTCCTACTTGCCCCACGGCTCTCCTGTGTGCCGTTGCTCCACGGAGGCAGAGGGCAAAACAATTCCTGTAAGCAGAGTGCACACGTCCTTGGAGGAGCCTGGGCCCAGTTGGCTGCATTGTGTCCTCCGGCCCCCCTGGTTCATAGTCTAACAACTTTATGAACAGACACAACCGGTATGGTTCCTGAACATTTTCCATAAAGAAACCATAAGCTGCTAATATAACAGGCACAACAACAGTGGGAAAAGCAAGTGATCCACACACGCCCCATCGCATAAAATCACACTCTGGATGCTGATTGTTCTGACTTGATTGAGGGCAGAAGACTGATCTGCATCCCATAGAAAAGACAATAAGGCAGTTGCGACTGCTCTAGCACAAGGTAGACGTCTCTCTGAATACAAGAAGCTACAGTATTAGCTCTCGTTGCTCTGTGTCAGCATTTCTCACCAGCCACTTCCTGACATTTGTGATTGCTGACAAACCCTATTTGCATTTGAAACATGCAAACATTTAGCATCTGAAGCATATGTATTCACTTGTGCTGCTGCCACTGATAACGGGATTAAGTCACTAAGAAGGAAACGTCCCCCGTCATTAATGATGCCTGTGATTCCAGGCGGCATTACGCCAGCCAGGTACATCCCGTTGCTTCCTCTGTAGAAATCTTGTGGGACGGGGCAGAAGCAAAGCTCTTTGTCCTTGTGGATTAGTTACAGGGCCACACGTTACCATGGAGCAGGTTAGGCTATGATAGGCCTGGACTCACTAATACCCTCTCGCTGGATCATGGGCACTTAACAGGAAGGAATCAGATAGTTGGATAGATGTCTTTTAGGCCTAGCAATAACACAAGGCGATAGGTTAGGACATATTTGCTATTCCACGATTGACAAAGTTCATCATTGTTCTTCAAGGCGAGTAAAGCTATTTATCCGTCCATGTATTCCTGGAGCAACTGCTTCTCCAGGCCTGAAACAGCAGCATAAAGGCATTGTGTTGTATTTTTGACATTCCTCCGTGACTCCCAGAGGATCGACTAGAGCCTCGGAGGCTGGAGCGCTGCGATAATAGCAGCAACAGCAACGGCTACATTTCCTGTTATTGAGATGTGGCAGAGAATCTGAAGACTGCAATGGCTGAGAATGATTTCAAAAACATGACTGGCCCACGTCACTATGAACACCCTCCCCTCACAGCAAGGAAAGAAACAAGGTTTTAAAAAGCCAGCTCTCTGACAGACACAGCTTTCTGATTAATAAGAATGGTGTTGACAATTGAATTTATCTATTAAACGACATTTAAATAATAGGTGTGGTACATTACAGCACAAGTATCAAGTCCAGTCCTGTCAATTCAATTTAAATATGCCTTAATTATAGCTGCAATCTCACCGTGTTTCACAAAAACCAAAGTCAAGTTCAAAATAAGCCACACCCAAAAGCACGCAAGATCCTCTAAGGCTTTGTTTCAGTTCAATTTCTGGCCCGTGCTATCAGATTTTGGCAATATCTGATCAACTATGAAAAATGCACTCGGTGTATGAGGGTACATTCTTTTCATTAGCCGTCATGTCTTTAGTATGAGTCCAAGACACAGATCACAAAACTGTCAGGTTCCACAGTTAAGTCATGGGGAGAGTTTAAAATCTTTAGAAGTGAGAACACTGAACAGCTTATTAAAAACTGGGCACAGTGACAGTGGTGGAACAACAACAGCCTAAGGACATTCAAGACACAGCAGTGTTAGCGAGGTACGGGGTACTTTGCTAGCACCTGCCACCGAGCAGAGCTGCTCCTCGGGGCCAAGTGGGCTGTTTCTCATCCAGACTAAAGGAATGCATCTGGGCTTTAACAGAGGAATGCAGAGGCCCGTTTATTACCCCTCAGAAGAGTCAACGGCTGTTTCTCAGAACACATATTATCCAAGCAAGACGCTTGAGGGGAAGACCGTACATCAACTTCCACAAAGCAATGAAAGCGAGAAGGCTTTAGTTGCTCCAGACGAACTGAAGGGAAGCAAGCAAAGCACATGTTAGCATGCAGGAGCACTCTGCATACGTCAACAGAACACTGGCCCCCCAAGTCTTGGATGTTGCCACATCATTATGCCGCAGTGGTGGCAGAGCTACTATAAAAGAGAAGTGAGAGGTGGGGAAGATATTTCACTGGGTCTTCAACAGAGAGAGTCAGCAAGTGTTATGACGCGTCATTAAGTTGGTTCTATTGTGTCTGCAAATATTTCACTGCAGAGAAACAGCCTCAAAGGGAAAAAAACACATTTCCCACTTTGAGCTTTGAACCGACTCAAATGTACATTTAGATACATACTTTTCAATATATCAAATGACAATTTCCATACTTCCGCATCCACTGCTGACCTAGTTTAAAAACACCTGGGCTGTTCCTTTGCGTTATCGAAAGCAAATGTGTCCCATCAGTGTTTCATGCTTCAGCATTATTGCATTAACTGCATGAACTGAAGCAGGTGTAGGTACCAGCCCTCTATTTATAGAGGTTAGCTAAGCAGATGCACGAAGCTGCAATTATCAGCAAAGCAATGCAGCGTGGCTGAAATCCACGATTGCATAATCAGGTCAGGACTCTGCAGATATTCACTGACACAAACGGCAGCTGGAGACAAACCACTGTGGAGTAAACCGTCCATCCACAGTCAGTCTGCATCCAGACTGACTTAGAGCTGCTAAGGATAACAAACAATAAACAGGAAGAGACAGCACAGAAGAATGCTGGGGAGAAGCCCACATGAAACACTGACTACCGCCACCATATTTGTGGATGAAACTTGGTCTGGTGTGAAAGCAAAACAATGTGTGTGAATTCAGGCGCTGAGAGTGCAGATGTAGAGTGAGAGATAGCGCAATGACTCAACACAGCTTGAACCCCAGGCTGACAGGAAGCTGAAGGGGTATGTCTGCAGTACAGAAGATATAGTGTGTGTAGGTGTTTGTGTGAGTTTGTCATGAGGGTAATATCTGTACAGCTGACATGCGTAGGTTAACAATGGGCTATGAGGCTGCTTCTAGACGGTTCTGCAGTGAGCAGCACATGCAGCTTTAACAACGTGGCTCTGACCAGAATCACAGTATTCGTTGTTGATCATCCACAGTATCTAAGCCAGTCGTATACACAGTAGTGTCGCAGGAACATGCACAACGTTCACGTCCTTCATGTGACTCAGGACGGTGTGTAACTGAATGAGCGGCCTCTGAGGGTGAAACGCTCCCTGCACAGCATTATATAACTGCGCATCTATAGCATCATTATTCACGCCCGAGCCGGAGCAGTGGAGTCTGCAGGTGAAGACACTTACCGCCATCACCAGCTCAAAGGGATGCTTGTACACCCGCACGGGCGACTGGTACTTCTGCACCATGATGGGGATTACAGCAACACCAACAACCTGGAGAAAAGGCAAAAAGGAAGAAATGAGCAGCAGTGAACACGAACAGAATGATAACAATGGGCTTGGTGCCAAACCACAGTGCAAGACAACAGAAAAGAAAGAAATGTTCTTGAATGATGCTACATGTGTGTTTATGTGATGATAACCACAGAGGAATTCTACTCACTCCAAGCTGTGGCCAAGGATCTCAGTGATTAATGAATGCAGTGCACTTATTTATCAAAACGGAGACTGAATTACTGCAAAGGCTGTTCACTGCACACTACTGGGGTTGTAACTAGGGCACCTACTGTACTGTCTCAGCAGAAGCACAGGGCAGCTATTAAACGCTGAAAAACACAGGTGCTGTTCACTTATTTAACTGCAAGCAGCACATTCCACATGGGGAGCGTTTGAGCTGAGCCTAGTAAACAGGATGAGACCAGGGAAAAACATCTGACTCCAAGGAATCCGCAGTCACCTGAGATCTGCATGAAAGATACAATCAAATCCAGATGTTCTCAACATATAAACACCAGGACTCTTGTTGGTCCTTGTGCAACGTGTGGCTTGAACTTGGAGTTCTGTGTTTGATCAGCGTGCTGGTACACGTCTGCTGCAGTGTTTTGAAGGGAACACGCCTAAAGGCTTTACCTACACAGGGATGAGGACGGTATAATAAGTGGTTCAGGGCGGAAAACACACACGTAGCCAAAGCACCACATACACTGTACAGAGATTGCTACTGCTGCACGTAATTACCGTCATGTTTCAGGATCCAACGGTAACTTCAAAAACACAGATATTTTAGTCTCAATAAATTCATGGATCTCAGATGTTTAGGAAGAAACTTTATCGGCTTTATTGTCACCTGATGTTCCAAACAACAAACTTTATTGTGTCTCCATCAACGTCAACAGTCCCATCACATATAAACACACTGACTGTAACAATGACAATAATAAGACTGTAATTGTAACTTCTAACGCTAAATGCTTATTTTGTGCCGTTCTCCCAGGATTTTATACTGAAGCATCCCCTGTTTGGGAGCTGTCTCTTTTTATGGTTTCTGTGAGCTGCCTGCTCTTAGAACCGGAACCGGCTGTATCGTTTCCCAAAATACACGCGTAGAACCCCTAGATGTCTTGTTTTATGTTACAAAAAGTGTTTTCTTTTTAACGCATTTAAATCAAGCGATCCAATTTTAGACATTTTGCTCAGGTTAGCTTAGCAAAACAGCGACGATGCTGGCGACTAGTTAGTTAGCTAGTGAGCTAGAGCTAACTCTACAAACCGCTCTTATCGCAAGAGAAACTTTACTAGCAATGCTTACCGTTGATTTAGAAGACGAATGATATGTGGACTGGTTCCGTCTCCTTACTGCTTATTTCCTCTGGAAGGATTATTCGAATCAACTCTTGCCATTTCTCCACTCGGCTCTTCCTCTCGCCGGGTCCGGGCAGTGCGCTGAAGCCAGCAGCTAGTGATCGTTAGCTTGATCGTGCTAGCTGCCCGTGTAGCCCGAGTGGCTAACGAGCTAATCGACCAACGCGTAGACCTCACAGACCGACAGCGACGGACATGATACGCGGGATAGACTAAATAGTCCGCTGTTAGATCTCGCCTGGGGTGAGAGATGAAGTGTCGGGGCAGTATCCCTGCTTCAGCCCTCCTCTCGGGTCTCAGTCATGCCTGTGATGCTGTCGCTCCTCCCCGCTCACTAAGCTCGGTTTTTTTCCAGCTCAAGGGCAGCGCAGCGCTGTCTGACGACATCTGTCATCGCATGGACAAACACCACCACACAGTCATCTAAGATCACACCCAAACGCAAATAGACTACAAGGCATTGCTTTAATGCTATTATTAATTTCCAGCAATATCTGCGGTTGTATTATGTACCATGCCGTTCAGATGCGACCATCAGGATGACGCTATGTACTGTAGTGCCTCTAATGCCATAGGAGCGCAGGAAGACGCCGAGGACACGTTTTTATTCTAATATTAATATAGAATAATAGTATATGAGCTGACTGCATTGGTGGGAGTGACCTGACTGGGCTCTCCAGTGATTCAGAACACACAACTAAAAATAGACTAAAACACAAACATCAGCAGCCATGCAGGTTTAGAATATGTTGTGCGCTTATATTACAGCTCCATAAAAGTGCTGCATTCACATGAATTCTCGTAATGCAGCAAACTACAGCTATTGTTAGAACCATTCCTTTCCAGTAAAGTACCATTTTCACAGCTCCAGTTTGTAACTCAACCCAAGCCGACAAAGATTCTGAGTTTTCCTCCTTCTTTCCATCTTTCTCTAAAGCGTCTTTGGTTTCATCTGCCCTAAAAGCGTGCGACGCTGTCAAACAGAGGCAGCTATTTCTGGCCAGGTAATAAATTATGGCGTTGGAATCGGATAGTTACTACATAGTAAAGAATGTAAGAAGCTTTGCAGTATCCTAGAACAGTATGACACATGGACAGCTATCTTACACATAAAACATAGAAGAACTGTTGTATTGACTGAAGCAGGATTTAATTAAGTAGGTTTTTCATTCACACATATCACAGTATATGCATTTACAGAAACATGTTTTGCCTCTTTTCAAGCTCACACGTTGCTTCCTCTGCTGGACTTTGCCATGGCTTACAAGCTTCTGTTTAGTTCTCAGGCTTTAACTCACTTCCCAATTATATAAGAGGTTTAGCAGCAGTGGCAAAGGATGATAGAGTTAAGGCAATTGGGCCTGAAAGCATGGGTATCTGTGGTTCCACATTTTGCACAAACGTCTGCCTCCCCAGCATCTACAATACAAACAAAGACATTACAAAATACAAGAAAGCATTTATAGCATGCTCACATAATGAGGTTACATGGTTTGTTCATGCAGAATGTGGTCAACTGTGAATCTATTACAACAAAGTAATGCAACATTTATTGCAAAAATTTACATTTACAGAGAAACAGAACGGGGCAGTGAATATTTCAGCCTTGGCAGAGATTTAATCAAGGTCATTTGAAAAGGTCATCATATTGTGAGCAGTGGCTTTAAATGGGTTGGGCGACACATTCACGAAACAAACACAGGACAACACGCTAAAGGCAAACATCTACTATAAGGTCGACTATATGTCCATTAGTTCTGCATAATTTGTCATCTATTGTTCTGGCAGATGACATAAGATAATAAAACTACTGCTGATACATTGATACCTTAATAAAACACTCTCTGGTCTCGCTGAACTATCTAGGAGTAACAGTATATGAGTCTTTGTGGTTGATCAATTCCTGAAAACGCCAACGACAGAACAGAAATGTTAATTTAAAAAAATCAGAAAAAAATATTTGACATGCTGAAAATGGGTGTGCAGTCAGTGCCCTCTACTGGACAATGTCTGCAGTTGCATGTATGAGGCTAATCGGGGTGCGTCAATACCTGGTCTGGAGCATCTTATCTTGGCTCCAACTCAAATTTAAATTACTCAAATTATTTAAAGGAGCCTGACAGTCTGCTGCACTGTGGTGGTGTCCTATATGGTCACTGACCTAATCTTAACTAACTAAGGTGAAGAGGAGCGACTCGGTGGCGCAGTAGAAATTAATTATCTGCTCTGATTATTAAAACCTCTGAAGTTGCTGCAGGACATACATAATGTCCCTGGTCTCTTTCATTATGGGGTTACTGGTGTTCCTGACCTCAGGCCAAGAAGTAATAAAGCTGCTGCATTTGGTTGATGGGTGGGTGCAGGTTGTTTAGACTGGGACACAAGGCCAGCTGTTTTTTCCCTGTTGACACCAGGATTAATCAGGTCTTGGATGAAAGAAATGAGAGGGCTTCTCATCAGGAGCTCTGCAGTCAGTCCCCTGGATGGGTGGGTTGAATGGCATTTAAAGTGAAATATTACTGATTAACCTTCATTCTTACAGTAGCTCGTTGCACAGCCACCAGAGGGCCTCATACAACTTACATCAAAAACAAAAAAAACTAGTTATAATAAAAAAAGCTTAAACTAAATAGTCCTAACCCCTACATGCATTCTACAGTTAATTAAATCTAAAACCTTTATATTTCACCATGTAAAGCCACTGACATCTCACCCCCCCAGGACACAAAGACATCCTGCAGGTGTGTATGAGCAGACAGAAGACCGGTGCAGGAAGTGGTTTTCAGAGGCTGTCAAACCAATGTCAGCAGGAAGTGAAGCCTCACTTTGACAGGAAACGGATTTTAACAGTCAACAGCCCAAACACCCAGGGTAGAAGATATCAGGTTATTAACAGTCATGGTGAAACTGACCCAGTATCCTCAGCTGCACAACCAGTCACTGCTATGTGGTATTGAATATGTAATTTATTCTTTCAAATCACTTATTTATTGGTAATGCAAGACAACGTGCAACTGACTATGACTACATCCTTGAAACAACACATCTCAGTGTGGGAAACCAAATGAGTCACTAACTGTCAAAGAGGCTTTCTTTGCTGTGAAGGTTCTGAGCTCTACATCTATATCTACAGTACCTAAAATCACACACACAAAAGCACCTGGGATGACTTTCAGTTAAATGAATGCACAGTTCAGGGACATTAGACAGAGTTACTGGTGTAGCACAAACACATAGAAGCAGAAGTAAAAGAAGAAAGGAAGTATTCAACCCAAAATAGGGAGATCTCTGCAATAGGTGAACTCCTCTGTGTCATCTGGTGAGGAAGCAACCAGCCCATGAGTGAGAGAGGAGCTGCAGAGCAACCACAAGCCGAGCTGCTACTCGCATGTTATTGCCGGATAACATTTTGCAAGACAGGAAACGAGAGAAGCAGAGAACTAGAAAAGACGACGACTACTACTTGGGAGACAACCTTAGCACAAATCCCAGGCTTCGGTGTAACACGGCAGGTAAAGGGTGGGAAAGTAATTGAGTTTAACTTTGTTTAATGCATCTCTGAGACGAGAGACGTCGTTTGAGTTCAACAGCTTGAACATCAGAAATGGGCTCTGAGGAGAAAGATTCAGAGGCTGCAGCTCAGGAGGCGCCGCAGGACAAAGGGTCACCACAGAAGGAGAAGGAGTCTCCTCCAGAGCAGGCATCAGAGGTGATGGACCCCCTCAACACGTACAAATGGCACACTGGCTCCAAGGGAACGCTCAATGAGGCGAAAGAAGAAGGCGAAGGAGCCGCCGCCGCCGCCGCCGCCACCACCGCCACCGCCGCCGCCTCCACATCTACAATCGACAGGATTCACAAGGCCTCCGCCAACAAGTGGAGCAAAATGCAAAACTGGCGAAAGGCCCTAAGCGAGGACCCTGGGGACAAAAGCCCATCAGGTACAAAAGATGGAGAAGGGTCCAAGGCGGAAAAAAGCACAGGAGTGAGCAAGAAGAACCCCTTCAGACGGGCCCTGTCCGAGCCCCCCGGCGCTCGCTTCGCCGCCCTCACACAGTCCTTCGGCACATCCACCGCAGCCTCGTCCTCAGGCGCTGCAGACGCCTCAGGGGGCTCCTCCACGGACCCCGCTCAGAAGGGAGGTGGGGGGGCCATGCTGCAAAAGTGCTTCAGGGCCGTGTCCCAGAAGCTGAAGAGGCCCAAGCTGCTCCTGCGGAACAGCACCCAGGCGCTGCTGTCAGGTAATGACACATGTGCCTATGGTCTGTACGTGCATCAGTCTGTGATCAACACATGATGAATGAGAGCAGCTTGTAAACCACTCTGTTGAGAATGGACCTATGAACAGAGTAGCGTAACTCTTTTTTAAATACTACATCTCAGTTTAACGAGGGAATTACACATAGTCAGTGCTTGGTTGAATCATTTCATTCAATCATTGATGAAATATGACATGATTTTCAAGTTGAAAAGATACATTTTTTTATTGCTTTTTCTTTTGAGCCATGTCACCCACAAAGTGATGAAAGGAAATAAAATAAATGGAGCTGCATCCATTTTTATGGCCATTTATATATTGGAAAGAAAACCCAATCTTCTTCCCGAAACAAAAAGGAAGGTTCTGCAAAAGTAAGCGTTAGCCACTTGTCACCTGAGTGAGTGGACTCAGTAATGTATGGATGGACAGAATGTAATCATCACCAATAATAAAGTCATACGGCATCTTTTAAAAAAGCCTGAAACCTGGATGTTCCACTTGCAGCTGGACTGCTGTGGGTCTCTGACACGGACGCCTACATTTACAATGGAAAATATATGTCACATAAAAACCCACAACGCATAGAATGAGCCTCTACCTCAGATCATGCCTTTAACTTAACTTGCCTTTTAGTTAGGAGCAGTGTTACTAGAGCTGATGACTAGTCTGAGCAGCAGAATCAGATGAACAAAGAAGCTTTGATTAGTTTTCATTTGAACTCGGATCAGTTTTCACCTTAACGAACAAATATGTGGTCAAATGCAAATCTTACTGACAGTAAAACGGGGCTTCACTTTTCTTAGAAATACTTCTGCAGATGATGATGTTGGGAAGACAAACTTGGAAACGATTACTTTTAAAGTGGCCTAGAAATGTAAAGTAGCTTTAAGTGAAAACAAACCTGCCACTTGACACAGGCAGATGTTTACAGACCACTCCCACAGGAAGCTTTTCATCTGCTAGGAAGAAACTCTCAGCCAAACACATTTAGATCCTGAGTTGGTTGATGCTGTACAGAAATCCAATGAAATCGAAACATTAAATGTTATTGTCTTAGAAGAATATTAATACTTCCAGTACTTACAGTACTTGTACAATAGTGCGACCTAGGTTTATAGTGAGTCTAACTATGTGAGTCAATCCTAGACAGGATTCAGACAGTTATCTGTGTGTGAAAGCTGGAATCTAAAGCTCTACTGTTCATCTTCAGACTTTTTTAATTGAAGTTCGCTTGGTTTAACTTTTAGTTTCACACAAACAAATTATTAAAAGAGAAAAAAAGTATGCAAAGCACAGGAAGTGTGGGTCTCATGCTGGCATTGCCCTAAATGAGGTCGATAGCATCACTAGCCAATGGGAGTAGCAATGAGCTGAGGGAGATAACTCCAAAAAACAAACACAGACAGGATGTGCATGAGCAACACGCTCGGCCTTTCCAACCATTCAGTCATATCTCACTGAGTTGCTTGATGCTGTAAATGTGTGTTTGTGCGGCAGACGTAGGTAAGGATGGACCGACACCAGCTCCGGCCACTGAGCTGCCCAGACAGCAGTGGGCCCCACCTCAGGAGGTCCCCCTGTGGGACATAAGCAACTGTACCATTGAGGACGGACAGATTCTCATATCCCCTGAGGAAGAGGTATTAATGTGCACCAAGCAGCGCTGCACCTGCACAACGCAAACGGAAAAGACTCAAACCAAATATTTTACTGAAATATGCTTTGTTGTGTGTGTGTGTTCGACAGCCAACAATGTGGACCCGAAACCGTATGAGCAGCTGCCTCTCCAACCTCAGCATGCAGAACCTTGTAGATATCGACACAGGTTAATACATCTCCTACTCACACCCACACATTTTATCTGCTTATCACAAACCAAATCAAATACATTTGGCATTAAATCTAGTGGCGTCACAGTAGCTTAGAAAGGAAATGGCAGAATGTTTATACGTGTGACTGTCAAATTGCTTCCTCAACGTCCTTTGGGGAAGATAGCATCACGCCTGGGTGTTCTAGCAGTGCAGCGATCGCTCGTAGAGAGAGCAGTCAGCGTCGGCTTGCCTTCAGCGTCGCGGCTTCACACAGAGGAAACTCTGAAGCCTGAACAGTGGAAGGCGATCCTAGAGAGAGCAGACTGGGTTGACTTGGTGTCCACTCCAGGAAGAGACGAGGACGATGTTTACAGAGCAGCGGGTCAAGTAGCAAAGTCGTGGCACTTCTCTGGACTAAATGATGGGATTCAGGCGCTGGTTTGTTTGTGGAGGGGGTTTAGGTAAGCAAAAGAAGCCAGGAAATCCATCTTCATCAAGCTTGTCATATCTCTGCTTTAAGAGTCTGAAAAGAGTAAGGTAAAGGTAATCAGAGGATACAAATCAAAGGAAAATCCGATGCTAAATTTCTATTTTATTGATCTGTGCATCACTGTAAGTGTTTAAAATAGTTTTTTAGTGAAGTACATACAGTTAGTGTAGTAGTTAGCTGCAGCTCCAACTAAAAACCACATCCTGTGTGGGCTAATCACAATGTATTTCTAAATTACAACTTTAGCTGACATGGGGACTCAGTACACTGTGCTCAGTTGAAGTGCCTGTCGTATTGGAACAGCTGCATTTAGGATGGAAGTCAATATTGAATTATTAAGAAACGAACACAAACAAACCACAAACTCTGTAATGTGTTTCAATTTATCGTTTGTCTCAAAGTCTTGATTTCCTGTTTCTCCCTAGAATGTAGTCCCGATCACGTGGCCGTGGGAGGGGTCACTCGTCCAAAGACCCAAGATGGTGGCGTGAGGGTTAGTCTTATATATATGTCTGCTCGCTGCATATTGCTGTTAATTTAATGCTTATATGTTTTCATGCATCATGTTTGTCTACTACTAGGCGCTGATCAAGAGACGCCTCGAAAACAAGGCCAAGAGGCACAGCAACGCGAACGCACCTGGTCTGAACAAAGTAGGAAGGTAGCGTACACTACTATGACAGAACTACTTACGATGGCTGCCACACTGAAGCATCTCTGTGAGGGTGACTGGGAGCTGCTTTGTTTGAAAGGCAATACGATTCTCGGGAGTCGGTGTCAATCGCAGTCAGTGCAAGTCTGGATCTGAGTGCAGACACCAGCACCGTCATCAGGCCCGTCCACAGCTCCATCCTTGGGGAGAAGTACTGCTTTGAGGTACATGGTGATTTCTTGCACCATCTTCTTCTTCTGCTCCTTTATATAACTGTCCTGGTGGCTTTGATGTATTTACAGGTGATAAACACTGAGAACACACACTGCTTCGGCTGCTCCTCAGCTGCCGAACGCGACCGCTGGATTGAAGACCTGAGGAGGGCTGCCCAACCCAATAAGGTCGGACCCAAGAGGGTCAATTAGTTCATTTCTTACAGGAATGTGTAATATTATATGAAAATGCTAACAACTGCATTACTATCCATAGGATAATATTGAGCGCACAGAGAACTCCTTGTGTCTGTGGGTAAACGAGGCAAAGGATCTGCCGCCCAAACGACGCTATTACTGTGAACTACATCTGGACGGGACCCTGTTTGCTCGCACCACCAGCCGAGCTGTTGCCAAGCAACCTAACCGCTCCAGTCTGGCAGGGGACAGTTCCATGGTGTCGTCTGGAGGCCAAGGAGCCGGTGCAGCTGCAGGATGCCAGCTCTTCTGGGGTGAATTCTTTGAGCTAGACAACCTGCCGGGCATCTCCCAAATCAGTCTGCATCTCTTTCGTGAAGAAGACGCCAAGAAAAAGCGTCACTCCCGAGACGAGGCAAGTCTGCACCCACTGGGCAGCGTAGCCATACCTTTATCGGATGTCCAAGGCAGGACCTACCAGGAGAAGTGGTACCCCATTATTCCATTCAAGTCCCCTGGCACAGTGGGGAATAAAGATGCCCCGGGGCCACAGTCTTTGCTTCGCATCAGGGCCCGTTTCCAGAACCTGCTAGTGCTGCCCATGGAGAAGTACAAAGAGTTCGCTGAGTATGTGACAGTGCATTATATGGAAATGTGTCAAAACCTGGAGCCACTTCTGAGCGTGAAGGAGAAGGAGGAGCTGGCGGGGGCTCTTGTCCACGTTCTGCAAAGTATTGGCAAAGCCAAGGTAGCAAGATGCATTCAAATGCAACAATAGTTGAAATCTCACATGGAGCTACAACCAACAAACGCTGTACGTGTTGTGTGTTTCAGGAGTTCCTCATTGATTTGGGCAGTGCAGAGGTGAAGCACTTTGGTGACAAGGAGGCGTTGATCTTTAGGCAGAACACACTGGCCACTAAAGCCATAGACGAGTACATGAAGCTAGTTGGCCAGAAGTACCTCATAGATACGCTGGGTAGGAAATCAGCAGTGAGGGCCTCTGTGCATGCTATTGGCTGGTGCTCTGCTTTGTTGAACTCTGCTTTCTGTTTCCAGGGGACTTTATCAATCGTCTTTATGCCTCAGTGGAGAACTGTGAAGTTGATCCTCGTAAGTGCCCTGCGGCCGAACTGTCCAACAACCAGAAGCACTTGAAGGAGACCTGTGAAGAAGTGGTGCAGAAGATCATTGGGCTCCACGGGTGAGCGAGTAGAGGACTTCACAGAGGATGGTGAAACACCATCATCCAGGTTCAGGCTAGTAGCGGTGTTTCAGATCCCTGTTGTTTGACCTTTTCTTGCCTTCAGCTCTTTTCCAGGAGAGCTGAATAAAATCTTCTCCAATTGGGTGGAGCTGTGTGAAGACCAGGGCAGACCAGAGATTGGCCAGCGGCTCATCTCTGCCTCCCTCTTCCTGCGATTCCTGTGTCCTGCTATTCTGAGTCCTTCTCTGTTTGGTCTGACCCAGCCTTACCCAGAGTCAAACACTCTGCGCACCCTCACCCTGACTGCCAAGGTCATCCAAAACCTGGCCAACTTCACTCTGTGAGGAGCCGCTCATCAACATACATGAAAAATCAAATACGCTGTCCTCACATTTCTGTTGAAGATTAACACACCTTTGTCCTTATCCAGGTTTGGGGAAAAGGAAGAGTACATGTTGTTTATGAATGAATTCCTGCAGCAGCATTGGGATGGAATGAGGGGTTTTCTGCAAACAGTGTCTAACGCAGACACTGAAATCCCAATGACGTCCTTCGATGGCTACGTGGATCTGCCTCTGCGCTTGGCAGTTCTTCATGGCCTCCTGGTCGACATCATCTATCGGAAGGACCAGGTAGAAAGCAAAACTAGCGGAGACAATTTTTCACCTGACTCCAGGCTCTTCTCATCCTTCTATTATAGATATCAATGCAAGAAAAGACATCTCTAAACACAACAGCTATGGTTAGAGCCTCTGACCACTGGATCTTCAGTGGATTAACACAATTTGTACAAACAGACGTTTTCAGTTCAAGTTGCCAGAGTTGAATACATCAACTGATTTTCATGTACAGCTTAATCTAATTCCGTCGTGTCTCTAGCTACTAGCTACGACCTGTGTACAAACTATTGAGACAGTAACTAAATGGGACATAACGCAGCTTGTTTCTTCCCTAGGACACAATCACCAAACTGCACCCTCTCCCCTCCAATCTGAACCAGATAAGTGAGTCACTTGGCCCTGAAGCCCCTCGGATCATAATAAACAGGTAGATCTTATTCAATCCTATTCCACCAACTTGAACAAGGTGTGGTTACATGTTTTTTAATCCGACTCGTCCTTGCAGCCAAACGGGTCAAGCCAAACCAGTGTATGTTCCTCCAAAAGACTTGGCCAAGTACAGCCCCCTCCAGCAGATTCCAGTGGAGAGCAAAGGCCTGCGACAAAGGTATTATGTTCAGCCACTCCTGTTTCTATGCTGATGCTTATGAACTAGTTCCTCAAGATGCTTTATGCTCTGTAACCATCATTGCAACTGGTGGATTGCTCAGTGGCACTGTATCATACTGGGCACCAAACACTGGAGCAGACACCTGCAGCTCTGCCACCTACTGTAGAAAAATGGAACACATCCTGTGTCTTGACGTTTTGTGGCTTTTTAAATGGGTGAATGTAAATGTGATCTCAGAATTTTCAGAATCTAACGGTTAGTGACTCTAAATGTGTAGATGTAGTGTTCAGTGATCTTTACTTATCATTTATTCTGGGCATCTTTGGTTTGTGTTAGTCATTTGTGCTATTTATCACTTATTGGAGCAAATGATGTCACCAGTTCCTAGACATACACATTTTCAGTATGCTCCCAGTGCGGCCTCACAACATGTATAAAGGTACTGTAGCATCTCAAAAAGTATCATTAGAGGATACTGACTGATCAGTAGCCAGATTATATGTAATATATTGAATTAATGACTGTGAGTACCACTAGAAGTAGTGCACAACATAGCATTCATTTATTTAACAGTGCTACCAAAGCTCAGAAGAAATTAACGAGGACTCAGAGTGCTCCACACGGTCGGCACGTTCAGGCAAAGCTTGCCCTGAAGAGGCAGGCAAGTTCTGAAGCTCTGCCAACAACGGACCATGAACAAGAGCCACAAACAAATGAACCACTCATCTCACCACCAAATACTGTGAGTATAAACAGCACTGCGAGCCTAGCTTAGCAGGACACATGACAAGCAGTAAAGAATTAATTTTTTACCATCTAGTTGAATGAAATGTTTCTTATTTTTCCTATGGTTTTGTTTAAGAATGCCAGTATTAAGCGTCCACCTGCACCAGTTCCCTGGATCAAAGTCAGCCAAAACAGAGAGTCAAGCGAGGTGAAGGTTGAGAATGAGGAGCTCAGCTTAATGGACAGAGTAGGTCTACAATGATATGTAGTAATTCTCTATGGTTTTGGTTTTATTATCATATTTAATAAATGTGTCATTCGAATACCAGCATGCTCAAGAGCTGTCAGAACTTCGTCTGGGGATAGAGCAGGTAACGGACCGTGAGCTGGAAATGGCAAAGCGCCTGGAGGACTTCATCATCCAAAGCCAGGACCAAAACACAACGCTGCAGGCGGAGGTGAACGAGCTCCAGAACCTGCTGGCTGTGCGGGAAGAGCAGCTCGCCAGTGCCATCTTCAGGTAGGACCTTGCTTATACTGGCTTTAAGCGACCATGACCCCAATCTGCTCTATTTGATACCTAAGATAGAGAGTTGAACACAATTCATCTGAGTTATTAGTAGTGGCCAAAACTTTGTGTGTTACAGGTTAGGTGTGATAGAGGAAGAGCGGGAGGAGGATGAGAGGAAGCTGAGTGTTGCCATGGCAGCAGCGGAGAGAACAAATGTACTGGTAAGAAAGAAAAAGGTTTTGCTGTATTTTGCAAGTGATTCATCTTAATAGAAAAAGTTTAAAAAAGAAACTTGCAGCTAATATTACTATATCCACCGCATCCCACATTTCCATAATGCACCTCATACTGCAACCAACCAACATCCAACCAACAACTATTATCTCATTTGTATTTTGAAGTTATTAATCACTTCATGTTACAATATAGCTAATATAATGTGTTATATAAAGCAGGTGCTGTGATTTAGCTAAACTTATAGTGATTTTGCTCACAGGAGGAGCAGTTTGCTGACCTACTGAGGGAACTTCACCAGCTCAGTGAAGCCTACAAGAACAACCCCAACAACATCCAACATCCTGAAAAACCTTGCATCAACAATAACTGAGCCCAAAAGAAATGAATTCCCTTTTATAGTTTTGTATAAATACATATGCAGTAGTTATAGAAACCACTGCCTCCAGGTATAATTTTAGCCCATTAAAAGATATACATTACATTTATTGAGACTTATAGAGCTGTTGTGAATAGCAAGCGAAGTGAAATGTGAATTTGTGTTTAAACCTTTTGTTTGACTAAACTGAAATAAAAACGTGTAGATCTCTGAAACAGTGTTGAAAAAAAACTGCACACTACTTTTTTATATACTTCATTAATTTGTCAGCTATAATAATAATGTACTGCACATGCTGTCTCTGATCATAAATGGACGTTCATGTTCAATTAGGAATATCAAACAAATCACAAGTAAAAAACTACCAATAACAAAGAGGCTGAAGTTAAGCTGCACCCACTGGGTTTTGTAAATAGGATTCTACTGCTGCACAGGGCAAGAACTAATAAGCTGATGTCTATGCAGCTGCTTTAGACACATTTCCACTATTAAATTTCAATTTAAGTCATTCAATTTAATGTAAACAAACTTTCCTGCATAATCACTCACTGGGTGCTTTAATCCAGCAATGTGGAACGTCTCAGAACACTTGTTTTCTCGTTTTTAATTATGTGATAGTTGACGTGAAAGTTCAAGCTCAATCTAGGACGCAGGGGAAGACAGAAGACACTCCTTCCTTGGGTGCTCGTGAGTGTCTGTAGTGGAACGTAGGGTCAGAAACAGGAACCGCCCCCCAGCTGCTCGATAAATGCATGAGCGCCTCATTGGAGCGCGCGTCAGAGAAGGTCAGAAACAGGAACCGCCCCCCAGCTGGTCGAGAAATGCACGAGCGCCTTATTGGAGCGCGCGTCAGAGAGATACAGAGAGAGACTCACCTGTCTTGTCTTTCAGTTCCCGTACTCGACGTGGCGGAGTCGACGTCTTGGAATAAGTGTTCCGACATTAAAGCCAAAGTCAGTATCTTGCTTAATATTTGACGAATTTTAAGGCGTTTTAAATGTGTAACTGTAACTAAAAGCATCGTCGCACGTAATGTTCAAACGTCTTTACGGGATTCATTAGTTTAACGGTAACGGTTCTTGCTACAGTATGTTGTTGAATAAATGAGCCACACTCGGTAAAAACTGTCTTAGGTTTAACGACATTTAGCTTTGGACTATGGGAAATGTTACTTTCGTTTTCGTCCGTGTGAAAAGTTAAGTTTCGTTTTCCGTCGTCCTGCAGAATCATGGCCGACGTGGAGGGGAGTCCGTTCTCTATCACGAGTCTGGAGGATGAGCTCACGTGCAGCATCTGTCTCAGCACCTTTGACTGCCCGGTCACCATTCCCTGCGGACACAACTTCTGCCAGGACTGCCTCCTCGCCACCTGGAAGGACTCCTACAGCTGCCCCCAGTGTCGGACCCACTTCGCCTCCAGACCGGAGCTGAAGAAGAACACGGTCCTCAGCACCGTCGTGGAGACCTTCACCATGAGGTCGGGCAGGAGCGACGGCGGCGTGTTCCGGGAGGAGAAAGAGAGACGGGCCGTGATCCGCTGTGATACGTGTATGGAAGCGGAGGCGTCCAAGACCTGCCTCACCTGCATGGCCTCCTACTGCGACAAGCACCTGCGGCCTCATCGGGACAACCCAATATTTCGCGTCCACCAGCTGAGCGAGCCCGTCGGGGACCTGATGGAGCGCATCTGCCCCGACCACCACAAGCTGATGGAGCTTTTCTGCAGCCAGCACAGCAGGCCAATCTGCAGCTTGTGCATCCAGGTCCATAAAGGCTGCTCCTTGATGACCCCTGAGGAGCAGAGGAGCCTAAAGGAGGTACATAAACAGGAAATAAAAACACTGAGAAGAGGTGAAGAGCCTTAATGCTCTAACAGCACAACCGTAGATGCTGCAGGTTATGTTATGTAAAACGTATGAAGAGCAGAATCATGCCTCTCTGCCGGCCTGACCTGAGCCCATTGTGCTTTTCTGGTTCCAGTCTGAGCTGAGAGGTGGCCTGGGTGTGCTGGATGGGAAGATTGTGAAGAATGAGACAGTTTTGTCTCAAATGAGGGACATGCAAACCAAGCTAAAGGTAACTCTTTAGCATTGACTTAGTGAGCAGAGAGTAGTTTGTGTACAGTAATTAAGTGTTGACGATTTTGTGTCTTTTACAATAGGACTCAGCAGTCAACAAAAAGAAAGCTGTGTCCGCTGAGTATACCCAGATACGGGACATGCTAATCCAGGAGGAGCGTGATGCTCTGAATGCAGTGGACCGAGAGGTGGAGAGCGGTCAGACAAAACTTAGGGGCCTCATGAAGAAGTTCACAGAGAACATTGACAACATGAACAAAGCCAAAGAAGAGATAAACAAGCTGCTGAGTCAGTCCCAGACTCTAGCCTTCCTACAGGTGACAAGACTAATAATCCACATTGCTGCATTCCAACACAATTACATAACAGCTAGCAGACATGATACACCTGTAGTGATTAATGACTCATACAGCATGTGGGAACACCCCAGCCTCTGGCACCAGGTGTATCCCTCCATAAGGATGGGTCAAATGCAGAGAACAACTGTGGTGAACATTTGAAATGTTAGTTATGTAACCTTGTAAAGTGCAACATTTGTCAATTGGAGTTGTAGAGAAAAGACTAGATTGAAGTGAGCTTAGTGATAAAATTGGATTTAAGAAAGGCAGAACGTGGGCACACAGTAGATAGGAAGTGTAATGTAAAAAAGTTAATGGGATCGTTCTCTATTGTTTAAGCTGGTTAATTCCTTCAATACAGATTTCATTTAACATGCCCCAAGCTGTGAACTTTGACCCTTACACCCCTCGAATCAACCTGGACTCTAAGAAGGCGATGGCGACGCAGGCGTTTGCTGTCGCATTAAAGGAGCATCTGGCAGAGATCCTGAAGCAGCCTGCTGAGGCTAGACTGCCAATAGTTAAACCAGGTGAGTGTCCAGGTGCATTCATGAGTTCAAGACAGTTATAGACTGCGTGAGGCAGTGGTAGTGAAGCAAACCGTGTCCAACTTTGTTTCAGAAAGTAACACTGACAGTTTTACATCTGGTGAGTCTCAACCATGGAAGTTACTACTGACAGAAATCAGATTATCGGTGCGTTGGGGATCATGTAGCGGTTTAAATAACACATTTTTATTGTGACATTGTCTGATGTGTTCTCAGCCAGTGCTTCAGGATTTACACCTTTCAGTCCCAGGCCTCTTCTGGAACCTGGTACGTGCACCTGTTGACAAATACTCACTGTTGTCATATTTGTAAAATTTACATTAGAGCGATAAATGGCAGCACAAGAATAAACTGCCTTTTATTTTTTTCTGTTCTGCTTCAGAGCCACAGTGGAATCTATTTAATCTAGGGATCCCGAGAGTCCCCACATCCCACTGCCCTGCTCCAGCTTCTCAAGCCAAAGCAGGCCCAAAGAAGAAAGCTCCAAGTAAGAATATATATAATATGTAGAATAGATAATGTATATCATAGAATTCAGGCATTCAATTGCCAGATAATTATTAACTGTACACCTGTGTGATTCCCACCAATTTAATGAGGTAATGTTTTTGAGTTTTTGGTTAAAACTGTCAAGGAGAGAATTTACATTAATTTAATCTTAGGTCTTTGCTTTTACCACTCGTTTAGATGGAGTGTGTAGTGACAGGAGCAAAAGATAGACATTTTATACAAACTGATTACAACTCACCTGCAAATCTAGAATATTTATAAATATAGCTCTTTATATGTTCCATTTTGATTATATAACACATTTGCTGTTTTTTTTTTTGTTTTTTTTTTTTTTTTTTAAGAACAATCCAAAAAACCTCCGGAATCCACTGAGAGCAAAATGGGAGCCAAGAGCTTAGCCAAGTCCATGGAACACCTGGACATTGGTGGAAAAGACAAACCCAATGAGACAACAGGTAGAGACACACAGCAACTGTTACAACCAGAGATTATGTTAGTAAAAGCTTTTTGACATGTAAACATGGAGGACAAGAGGACCCATACATGTACTAGGTAAAAGACAGAGATGAAACATTTGTTATTTAGTCATTTATTTTCAGACAGACGTTAATGTTTTATTTACAGCTTGAGGAGCTACTGTGGATTTTACCTTTCTGTTTCTTTAAGTCACTGGTCACTGCGCAGAAGTAATGCTGTTTTATTCTGTTGTTCCATAGAAACATCTGAGATTCCTCCAAACATAACATCTGCTGAAAAAAGAAGTGAACTTCTGAAATGTAAGCAATGAGTGCGGCAGGTATTGACTGACAGGCAGCAACCTTCTTATCTAAAGCAGTGATTTTCAACTGGTGGGTCGGGACCCAAAAGTGGGTTGCGGACCCATTTTCAGTGGGTAGCTGGCCTTTGCCAGGCGTGCTGTCCATGCACAGTCCTGAACAAAAGATGGTAATTGTGGTCCTGTATTAACTGGCACTCGACGTTTGACCATAGAAGACTACCCACATATTCTAACTTCCTACTCAAGAAACTGAATTTTTCCATAATGCAGTGTTCAGTGTCACTGATTACATGAGTTAATGTATTTTACTTGGAAACACTGAGTCTTTTAAAAATGATTATATTTAGAAAAATGTAGACAATTGTTGGTTGTTATGTCAGCCTTACGAATTTGAGAGTCCTTGAAGCCAGACCAGTCGCAAACCACTGATTTAAAGGTCTTTCTTTCTTACTCACTCACTCCTCCCTTCCTACTAGATGGCACCGTACTAACTTTGGATCCGAAGACGGCCCACAAACGCATCACACTGAGCGATGGTTTCACCAAGGCCTCCGTGTCAGACGAGCACACAAACTACCCCGACTGCCTGGAGCGCTTCTCTGTGTGCTCCCAGGTGCTCACGTCCAAAGGCTTCCTGAGGGGCCGCCACTACTGGGAGGTCCGTCTGAGCAGCAACAACTTCATCGGCGTCGGCCTGGCTTACAGCAGCATCGACCGCAAAGGGCCCACCAGCCGCCTGGGCCGCAACGCCCAGTCCTGGTGCGTCGAGTGGTTTAACGTCAAGCTGTCGGCTTGGCACAACAGCAGCGAGACGGTGCTGGCCAATCCTAACCCGAAGCGCGTCGGCGTGCTGCTGGACTGTGAGGAGGGCACCGCCACCTTCTACAACGTGGCAGACAGAGCGTATCCCTTCCACTGCTTCGTCTTCCCCTTTGCTGAAGCCGTGTATCCAGCTTTCTGGATTTTCTCAAGTGGCTCGTCTGTTTCTTTGTGCAAACTACAGTAATAACTTGCATATCTAGCTTTTTTTGCAGCTTGTGTTCTTCCTAAACTAAAAGCTAATCAATACCCAATCTTAATGAAGCGTTAAAGTCTTAATTTACCTTATTTTCAACCATCTCTGCTTTCACATCTTCCTCTGCTCTTGCTTATCATTCCAATAACTGTGTTCCCTGGTGTGAAGCAAACATTCCAGTTTTCATGTGGAGATTAGTGGCTATGCTTCTTGGTTGGATCTCACTGCTTTTGTATATGAGGTGACATGTTCTGAGTTAGTCCAGTCTCTACATACGTGTGGGCTGCTGCAGACGAACCGCTTCTCCTTGTCACACTGCAAATCTGCCATGTTCTCAGTCCATGACATTTTATTGGCTGACAGAAGAAGCTCTCACCGATATCTTTGATAGATTTGTGTCGACTTGACTCAGCAGTGGACATTTAAAGCCTAGAAGGAGATACTGTGCTGTTGGTATTTGCTCACTCTCACAGCTCCGATGGGTTGGGCTGTCGACGAGAGAGCTCATCATGGTGTCATCCAGTGCTGACGGTCTTTGGGTATGTTCCTGAAATCACCACGTGTTTCCTTATTCACTGCTCCCAGCATAATTTACACTGAGCAGCCCAGTGAGCCACACAGTGAGCAGTGCATTGAGACTTTTTAGATGAAGTAGTCATGATTACTACTTTATTTTACAGTGTGATCGTTATGGAATTACCAAACTCCTCATTCGGGTGATATGACTTGTCCTTGTTGAATCCAGGGCAACAGATCTGCATAGAATGACCCATAGAAATAAAATATACAGTTTTATATCTGTGGCCAGCCCTGAATGGCTGGGAGTTCTACCTGCAGAGGGGGAAACTATTTGTTGTGTGATACAAAGTTTACCCCAGCAGGTCGGGCGTTTGCTGAAGCGCTGGCTGATGGGGCAGCGCTACCAGTGTACACGCTGGCACACTTACCACAAACCAGGTGCAACGAATGGACATATGTGTGTCTGGTAGTGATCCACCTACGCGTCAACATACATGACACACACTAACTCCATTGCATGTATGACGTACAGACGCTGCATGTGAAGGCTCATGTTCAGACCACACAAAGGCTGAATATGATTAAATCTTCCGTTTGCATCAGAGGTCACAGCTTCTGGTCACAAACTGTGCTTTGGGATGGATCCCTTCATAAATATAATGAAATCGCTCCCAAATCATAAGTGTCCAAGTGATTTTGTGCTGACACTTCCTCAATGAAGCCTTTATAACTTTTTGCTTCTGGTTTTCTAAAAGTGTTCTAGATGACCTGATCGTATTTTGATCCTGGTTCACTTCTGATCGCTAACTGAAGTGTAATTCACTGTCGGTCTTGCATATTGGATGTCACTCAAACAGTTCTGTCACAGTTAACATCAGAGCTTTGTTCTGTGTGTAGCCATAACATAGAGCTGCATGGGAATCTGTTCTTCTGGCCGTGATGACTGGCCTCAGATCAGCTTCGTGTGTACAAGTGAGTTCCCATCCTGGCACCACTTGGTGACTTTAATGTTGTGGCTAATCTACATGCTATTGTATTGCCCTGTAATCCTTGTACACGCTAAATGATTAAAAAAAGCGTTTCTCTCTTTACGTCAGAGCAGTGCAGTATGTTCACAGTCTTACTGGCCCTCCTGCTTGCTGTTATTTACTTGCACTTTGTTCCTTCTCTTTTCCTTTTATCTCCTGGTTCCATTCTGATCCAAGCAGATGTGATCGTTGTGGAGTCCACCATGAGCCTGGCTCGGCCAGAGTTGTCTGACTTGATTTTCTATACTATTCCGTGTGAATGACAGCAATGTCATTTAGCAATTATCTAACCTTATACATAAGTGTGCTGCGGGAAATCATCACGTGACTATAAAAAATGTTCAGTTTCAGCTGATTGCGCCTTTTAAGCTAGCAGCATGTAGCGACAGGCAGAACCCAGTGCTGGTTGGTTTCCTATTGCATAAATTAATTGAGTATAATAAGACAAAATTTATGTTTTACACAAAAACTAAATGTCAAAAAAAATATACTTTTTTCACATTTTATTTTTGTGTACACCTTATGTATAGATGTGGATAGTAATTCGATGTAATTAGACGTGTGTGTGTAGATGTGTTAGCATTCTTATTTTTAATCTCCCTTGTGTGTACCCCCATCTGTGACAGCAATCAAAGTGTGCAAGTGCGTGGGATTAATACAGTTTTTTTTGAATCTTGAATCTAAAACATAACACTGGTGCACAGTCCTGTCCTGTCCAACACTTTGCATTGGTGACATCAGCCATTTCTTGATGCTCTCTACACACCAGTATGCTACTAATCTAAAGGCTACATGAAGTGTGGAGGTCTATGGCACATCAGTATCTACAGATGCTTTGTCATTTTATGTGGAATTGATTTTAAACACCTCTGGCAATGGAAGTTGGAATGCTTCACAATCCAATAATGTGGAGAAGCATCTCTGTACTTTTAATGTTATACAATTATTCAATAACAATATGAGGATGATGGTGATAATGTGACACCTCAAGAAGATGCCTGTGTGGTGGAAATTTTCCATAAAGAAGTAGATGAGAGAGTTGTCCTTTTGTGCGATTTATTGAAATAATAAAGAAAGGATAAAATAAAAATAATGGGGAAAGCTAATCAAAAAAAAGAAAAACCAGCTGGGGAGATCAGTGCACACACCACGGAGGTATAATGCAAAGAGCCCACGATCCTCAAGTTGCTTCTGCCTTTTAACCTTTTTCCCTGGACCTGGTGGAATCTCCTTATCACACTGGGTGAAGATGTTCATATTACACAGGGAATAAACAAGGCTACAGCCTTGGGTCTGGTGAGGCATCAGACAGAAAGGAGCCAGAGCCCAGGGTTAAAAGGCAGACTCAGGCCATGAACAATCGGTCACCTTGAGAGGGAGATAGATTGTCTGTTGTTCAAGAATGTTCAGTTCTGGGTCTAATCAACAAGTACAGAATGCATGGTCACTATACAGAGTCAGAAATGAACACAAAAGCATTAAAGTACAATTGTTCTATTACAGTCTGATATCCAGTAAAGCAACTCAGACACAAGCACCGCAGATAGCCTCCTTTGGCCCAAAAGAGTGATCCCCAAATGAAGATGAGCTAAGGACATGAAGGGTAGAGGATTATTTCTGTTTAACCTGTTTATTCGATTCAAAGCACAACTATAAAGGTAAATGTATAACAGCAGCCAACTGCTAAACTAGATTATTTCAAATTAGTTCTAAATCATCTTCTGGGCTTATGTCTATAGTTTAACAATACTTTCAGTCGATTCTTTTCCTTTCTGCCGTGTAACAAAAGTGAAGAACTGGAATAATAACTTCTTCACAGTCACTACCGTAACCATAATTCAATAACATGTCTCTTAAATAATCTATAACATTAAAATACCACCGAGCCAGTAACAGGCCAGACAAGAAGTTCATGTTTAGAAGGTGAATTGTTCAGGTTGATAATAGCAGATTGTTTGTTACCCTGTAATTTCCAGTACGAGACCAGGTCAGCCTCACACATTAAAGTGGTTCATTTGTCAGCCTGCTTGTGGTGTGACAATACAGGTTTCTAACTTAGGCTGAAGCGAAGGAATTCATCCAGCTAATTCACTACTTTCACTCCTCATGTCCACCTGCTTCACACTCAATAGCACCTTTACAGACCAGAAGATTACAGATAGCAAGGAGTCACATGAGTTATAGCAGCTTCCTTCTCATATGTAACTATTGTTGGGGTCGTTGGAAATGTTTTTGGTGGTAAGTATACTTTTATCACACAGGATGTGTTGATTTATGGGTCTGGACTAAACCCACAAGAGTCTTCCTCATGCAAACTGGCTTAGTCACACACGATTTCGTGCTTTTACATCAACGAGGAGGGGCTACGAGCTCATTAGCTATTCTAATAACATTAAGGAGAAGAAGCTGCTAGCTTAACTGCAAAGTTGGTGCTTTATTTAGCAAAAACCACAAGCTATCAGCAAGTAACAAAAATGTTACTCAAAATTAAAATACAGTCAATAAACCTTGTTCATTCTTTCCCTATGTCTCCTGCTAGTCTACTCACAACCCCTTTGTCTTGGAAGTTCAAGGCTGCTGGAGAACTGACCACTCAGACCACCACAGACGTGTAGATGGTTGATTGAGAGGCTCCTTCCAAAACGATCTCGGCTCTGAACTGGATTTTCTCCATGATGCTTCATTCTGCCTGGATGAAGGACCAGAGGCACCGGTTTCCTCCAAAGACTTCCTCCTGTCTTTGTTCAGCAAAGAATGTTACAGCATAATTAACATCAACATCACCAATAATAACACATCATGTACATGTGAACAGGCATTAACTAATCCTTGTCCCACTTTGATTAAAAGTGCAGCTCATCAACACCGTTACCGTGACCATTTTTTCTGGACATGTCCTCTTTTGGCCATGCTGGAACCTTCCAGTCATGCTTTGGTTCCTTAAAACTTTAGTTTGCACACGATTCAAATTTGTAGCTTGAGCTACAAGATTGCAAGCTCTGCACCTGATTCCTGCCTTCAAACATGATACTTTATTTCACCCCGATTACAAGCTCACAAAATGTATTAGAACTTGTATTAAATGACTGATTCATCATTCAAACATAATCATACTTCTGTATTATTAACAATCATCTGAATAATCGAACATCAAACACACATTTAAGGCCCGACTCATTTGGATCAGTGTAAGTTCTAGCAGTTTAATTTCCCAACCAGAAATAAAATTATTAATTATTTTAAGTTCATGGAGCTCTGCTGGACTATAATAATAGATTTAATGAGCATCCAGTACTTCTTATCACTTTCCACACCTGTCTGAGACCAGTTAAACCAGTAATATGCTGTGTTCACGTTGCCAAAAAGTGATTACAGCTGATATCTTTTGATAAGAAGCTTATTTCTGCCTCATTTTTATCTTTATCAAACTCTTCTTGGTTATATTAACAGATATAATGAGCATCTAGCTCACTTGACCGCTGTCTGTAACTGTCTGAAGCCAGTACAACCAGTAAAAACCTGTTTCCACCTTGCCAAAAAGTGATTCATGCCAATATCTTATCACAAGAAGCCTATTTCTGCCTCATTTTAAGTCATTGGAGCTCTCCTTAATAATATCCAGTAAATCCAGTAGAACACATCTAAAGTTAAAATGAAGCAGAAATAAGTGTCTCATCAAAACAGAGAGGCTTAAATCACTTTTTGGCAATGTGAAGACAGCATCTTACTGGTTCTACTGGCCTCAGACAGGTACAGATAGAGGTCAAGTTAACTTAAATCTGCTTAATATTATTATTTTCACTGGAGGAGGGGGTGTAGACTGACATCTGTGGAGGTCGACCACCATCTCTTTGGTCTTCACTGCATTGATTAGAAGGTGGTTTTGCTGACATGCAGTCCTGGACCCTCACAAACTGGGCATGGTTTGTGAGGTAGTCCAGTATCCACTCTGTCAGGTAATTATCCCCCCGCAGGTAAAGCAGGCTCTAAGACAGGAAGTCCAACGATGGATCATATCTAAACAACCACAATAAACTGTAATAAATCACTGTTTAGAATACTTGCAAAGATCGGCACAACATTAGAGCGTCTTCATGGGCATAAGAGCATCAACCGGCCAAGCGGGAGGACGCGATTTCAGTCTCACCATAAACTGAGCATCGGAACACCGCAGATGCGCTAAATTCTTCCTCATCAGGTGTCGACAGGGTCGTGATATCGCTACAGTCTAATGAAGCAGGATGCACAGAAAACTTAGCTTTGTTGGCAGGTGATTCTGTAAGTGTCCCGACGGTGGCGAGCTGACTGACCTGTCATTACTTTAGCAAACGCCATGAGTCGTAACGTAATCGGCAGTTGTCAGCACTTGGTTAAATAGCTTGGTTAAATAAATGATTTAGATAAATGATTGTTACGTTGATTAATGTTAACAATGTGGGTCTCAGTGTGTGTCAAAACACTACCGCAATCCTTCAAGAGTTACAAATATTTGCCGATTTTTTGCGCTTCAAATGTTGTAACAAGCTGCTTCAAAATCAAAGCAGCTTGTTAAAAATGAATAAACGAGCTAAAAATTGTGTTTTCAAAACCAGACAAATAAACGGATTTAAAGACGTTTCCTGTGGTTTTCCGGTTTCCGTACTCGACGCGGCGGAGTCGACGTCTTGGAATAACTCTTCCCACGTTAAAGCCAAAGTCAGTATCTTGCTTAATATTTGATTTTGAATTTATTTATTTATTTTAAGGCGTTTTAAATGTGTAACTGTAACTAAAAGCATCGTCGCACGTAATGTTCAAACGTCTTTACAGGATTCAGTTTAACGGTAACGGTTCTTGCTAC
Source organism: Betta splendens (assembly GCF_900634795.4). Classification (NCBI taxonomy): domain Eukaryota; kingdom Metazoa; phylum Chordata; class Actinopteri; order Anabantiformes; family Osphronemidae; genus Betta; species Betta splendens. The sequence continues at coordinate 19,523,652 of NC_040881.3, forward strand.
AGTATGTTGTTGAATAAATGAGCCACACTCGGTAAAAACTGTCTTAGGTTTAACGACATTTAGCTTTGGACTATGGGAAATGTTACTTTCGTTTTCGTCCGTGTGAAAAGTTAAGTTTCGTTTTCCGTCGTCCTGCAGAATCATGGCCGACGTGGAGGGGAGTCCGTTCTCTATCACGAGTCTGGAGGATGAGCTCACGTGCAGCATCTGTCTCAGCACCTTTGACTGCCCGGTCACCATTCCCTGCGGACACAACTTCTGCCAGGACTGCCTCCTCGCCACCTGGAAGGACTCCTACAGCTGCCCCCAGTGTCGGACCCACTTCGCCTCCAGACCGGAGCTGAAGAAGAACACGGTCCTCAGCACCGTCGTGGAGACCTTCACCATGAGGTCGGGCAGGAGCGACGGCGGCGTGTTCCGGGAGGAGAAAGAGAGACGGGCCGTGATCCGCTGTGATACGTGTATGGAAGCGGAGGCGTCCAAGACCTGCCTCACCTGCATGGCCTCCTACTGCGACGAGCACCTGCGGCCTCATCGGGACAACCCGAACTTCAGCGTCCACCAGCTGAGTGAGCCCGTCGGGGACCTGATGGAGCGCATCTGCCCCGACCACCACAAGCTGATGGAGCTTTTCTGCAGCCAGCACAGCAGGCCAATCTGCAGCTTGTGCATTCAGGTCCATAAAGGCTGCTCCTTGATGACCCCTGAGGAGCAGAGGAACCTAAAGGAGGTACGTCATTACTGAGGCCAGTCTGATCCAACTAAGTCAGGCTTTGTTTATGAAGTTGGTGAATTTGTTTACTTTTTGTCCAGAGTTTCCAGAGTCCAGAGTTACACTATCAGTTTTTGTGCTATAAAGTCTAGATGCTGTATTCAGATGTAAGTTATAAGTAAATAAGCCTTTTTCCTAACATATCATACTCTTATGTTGTATCTGTCTTCATAGTCTGAACTGCTAGACAAGTTGGGATGTCTGGACAGGAAGATTGAGAGGACTGAGGCTGTGATGCATCAGATGCAGGAGACACAGAGCAAGCTGAAGGTCACAAGCAACTAATTATCTCATGAACAAAAAAATGGTTTAGTTTATCTTTCAATTCTTCGTCTTCAGGAAGGCGCAAGCAAACGGAAGACAGCGCTCACAGCTCTGTATCAGCACATGCGGGACCTCTTGGCGCAGGAGGAGCGTAAAGCCCACGTTGAGGTGGACTCCGAGCTAGAGATCTGTCACAACAAACATCGGGAGCTCACGAAGAGATTCACTGACAACGTTGAGACAATGAGAAAAGCCAGGGACGAGATCAACACCCTGCTGAGTCGGTTCCAGGCCACAGCCTTCCTCCAGGTGGGACGATGGGAGCAGAACGGACGGAACAGCGGGATCATATGAGACAATGTTGTTTTCTTCTTTTCTCGTAGGCTTCATACGAGCTCCCTAAGGCTGTAAAGTGTGATCCTTACGTTCCTCGAATGAACCTGGACTCCAGGAAGGTAACGGCGATGCAGGACTTCACTAATGGACTGAAGCAGTACCTGGAAGAGACTCTTAACCAGCCAGTAGAGGACAGAGACCCCCTAACTAAGCCACGTCCAGGTATACGGTTCACTCCTTTACTTATAATGAAGCTTGAAGCTTATGTCGGATTCTGTTACAGGAGCAAACGCCGACACTGCTGCTCTTGGTAAGTGGACTTGTGGGAAAAACTTAAAGCCTGAAGCCACCATCCGAATGTGTTTGGGCAAATGGGAATGAGCTTTATTCTGTTAATGCAGTCTGCTTCTCTGCTTATTTGGTTGGGACAGGTGCGACTAGTACTGGACCCCAGCGAGAACCTGGTAGGTCAATTATTGTAGCATCTTCTTAAATACAGAACATCTGTCCACGCGTATGAAAAGCACCAACATGTGTCTGTCTGTGTTTCAGAGCAGGCAGTGTATTCCACAGCCCACAGCCCGGCTCCTCCTCCTCCTCCTCCTCCTCCTGTCCAGCCGTACTTCCAGACGGCTCCGGTGCCTGCGTTTTCCAGGCAACCACAGGTCATGTGGAATCCACCGCAGCGTGGACGTGGACGAGGACGAGGAGCGCCAGCAGGATTCAGGCCTCCTCCGTTCAGAGCAGCACAAAGTAAGTAAGACAATATGAAACCTGCTCAGTTCCGTGTGCTGACGGACACAAGGCCAGCTGTTCTTAAAACTGTGTTAAAGTAAAAGCCTTAATAATGGATCGGTTCTTACATATTGTCTGTTAATACCCTGAAAAGGACAGTTTGTTTGATATTTCTGTGATCGCTTGCAGGCACATTTGGTCTAAGTTGTGCTTTTATGACAGTATGACATATAAACTCATGTGACTGTTCTTTGAGATTTAAAGGATCATTTTAATCATTTCATGATCACATTTCTTCTGTATCTTTTCATTTTCTCTAAATCCACAGCGAAGCAAAGTGATGCCCATCACCAGAACCACCACAGTGAGTCATTTACATCATATGTGTTACATGGGAACATTTCACATCACAGATGTTTTCTGTTGTGAGTTGTTCTAATTAGGAGAACTTTAAACAGACTTACAGACCGGATAGAACCAAATTAGGGTAGCAAAAAATGTCAAATATCAAACCGACTACAATGATGTTTGACATGCTTCTGTTTTTATGATACTAAATCTAAAGTGCAATCTAAAGATAGCTGTTTAGACATAAAACATGTCAAACTTGATTAACCATGTTCTCTGAATTATTTAATATTTATTTACTTATAAAGTAATTCAGATGTTCTCCAGTACATGTAGTTGTGCCAGTTTCATATTGTCTGATTTTAGCAAATGCTCTTTTGCTCACACTAATCTCCTCTTAACATTAAATGTTTTAAATGTATTCTGCATCAGAACAAGATAAAAAGCAAGCACCTGGTGGACACAAGGCCGGGGCGACGGGATCTCAATTCACTAAGACAGACAAACCCGGCAGCCATAATCCGTCCAAGGCTGGACACCACCCGCAGAATAAGAAAAAGTAGCTGCAGTAGCAGGTTTTCCTCAGTGATCATGTTGTTAACAAGGTTGGTAGGTGAGGAATGCTATATTATACATAATGCATACAAAGATAAGATACAATAGGTTCTGGACTTATTAGCACTGCTATAAGGATAAGTGTAAGCATAATACAGAAATGTCCCAGAGTATGTGTGAAAGCAGTTGATAAGCTGAGGTCATGAGCTGGTAAATTATTAACATCAGTGAAATGATGTTTTGTTCCCATCTGAGCAGGTGACCTGCTACCAGGCACCAACAGCTTTTAACTACATTTAAATAACACACACAGACACACAGTGGGTTATATGAAAATATTTTATGGGAAGGATTTCAAATTCAGAACATCACGTTATTACATTCAGTTCATTCTCAGCTCGTTGCTTGGGAAAAGTTGTACAAATCCTGTTTACAGCCATTTTTACAAATGGCTCAGGTTGCTATTACTGTTGCCAATAAAAGCATTGTAACCCAGACTGTCTCATCATTGTAGACTAGAATCTAGTGAAGCATAGTGAGCAGAAACAAATAGACTGTGCTGTTGATTAAAGCATTCAGAAGCTCAGTGTCAGCTCAGACCACTGCTAGTATATGCCACAGTAGCATGTCTACACAAATGCTGTATATGCATTACTCTAAATGACAGCAGTCATGTGTTTCCATCCTTCACAATAAATCATACAGAATAGAAAGTCATAATCCACGCTATGCACGGAATCCGACCGGGAACCTAAAAGGGTGCTTGAACATTGGGTAACATGCGCTAAACCTGCACTCGAAGATTTATGAACCCTGTGGAACTTTCATTATGGGCATCATCGGGCAGGGAGGAGCTATCGGAGAATTGGCCTCGGGTCAGTCTTGACCCAGTTTAGCAGAAATAAACTTATGTGACCGACGTGCCAGCTCACCGGAGTGATCCAAGCCCACTCATGCTAATCGAGACAGAAATAGGAATATCTGGTGTTTTAACCTCCGGCCCCGCACGTCTAACCTTTTCAGAAACACCAGACTCATTAAATAACATCCACAAAGCAAAGTAGGACAAACACCCCAGTAAACATGGACGATAAGGTAAAAGGTCAGACAATAGGAGTCCATTCACCAAACACAGACCTTGGTCATCTGCCAAGAAAGTGCATCTTCCAAAAGCATAGGCATCATGCGGCTAAAACAGATCCCTTCACGAGCAGCACGTTGTCTAACTACTAATACTCCACTGACTTCTCCGCTATGGCTTTAAGCAACAGGCATTCTGCAATACACACAGCACCTTCAATGGCTAGATTTATTTCCCTAAAGGCTTCAACAAAGAAACACAAACAGCCTCTTTACACATAAAAGCACAGGACAGAAAACAGTGTGTGCTGAAGACAACAGAAGTGGTACAATCAGTGGCAAACCACTGGACTAGCTACAGTCTGTCACCTTGTGAATGACAAAACACTAGACAACTGCTTAAATAACACCAAACAGAAGGGAGAGCAGATCCTCATCCACAGTAACAATAAAAAGGTCCACGTGCTGCCCACGCAGTCAACATGCTGAAACAGATCAAGCCAGCAAACTCATTAACGTGGACAAAAACAACACCTCTACTTGGCAGCACTTTCAAAATAAAACTCCTGATCTGTACATGAAAGATAACGAACTTGACAGTGCATCACACAGTAAACACACACTGGTGTCCAGTGTTTGACAACACATTGCAGTAGTAAAAGAACCTTTGCACCTTTCATCAAGGTTCTGTGACCTTGGGGACTCTGAATTCCATTTGCCCAGTTTAGCATTCCATTACCTGCAGAAACATGTGGGTTTGTGCTTTCTGTGCAATAGTTTCCTGATTGAACAACCACCCTGACGACCTGCTATCTGTGACGGGGGCTGGGCCAGTTGAACCTGGGTGTCTAATTAAACACGACTCACCTGCAGGTTTTCAGTGCACAATGAGTTTTAAAAAAAAGATTATCAAATACAGTTTAGGTTCGAAAGCATCTATGGCACAAGGGATCAGTGCAAAGAACACAACCAGAGCAATGTCTCCCCACAACATCCTGTCCGACCTCTGAGGGCTTCTGCCTGAGCTCTGGGTTACAGCACATTACACAGATATATAATAATTCACCTAGTTTCAAACTAATCTTTTTAAACTCCTGCGATTGCTCAGAAAACATGAAAGACACCACTGACAATAAAGTGTGTTGGGGGATGCTTTTGGAAATTAAGCAATAATAGAAACTAAGCTGAGGCGGAGATACTTGGGATAAAAGGAGCTTCACATCACATCTTGTCAGTGACGGGTCGTGCTTGAGCAGAGGCCAGCCCTGGTGAGCCGGGGGAGGTGGGGGAGGTGGGGCTCTCTGCCTCGGAGGCGCTGGACTCGTCGTCGTCAGTTTGCTCCGAGCTGTGATAGAGCATGAGGACCTGGGTCTTATGGGTGATGGTGATGGTACAGGGGCCTTGAGCCCATGGCTCTCCGTCCACCTGCATGGGCATCTTGGAGCTCTTGAGAACCAGCTGGAGAAGGAAGGATGACAAAAAGCCTTGGAAGTCAGATTCATTGTCCATATCACTATGTGCAGATGTACCAAAATTTGGCTTCAATCTAACCTGAAACCTGTGTAACAGTTAAATAGAAAGAGGAGCAGCATGAATGTGTACATAGAATTACACTGATTACTGTATGTACTCATACATACTATAGTTACTGTATACACATAATATATACATGTAATAACTGTAGAGAGAAAAATATATACGCATGTACACAAAGTGAAGGACGGGAATGACAGATTTGTACAGAGATATAAAGTGATTGAGTCGGTAGCTTATGAACTGGTGTAAAGTGAGTCTGCACAGAGATGAGAGAGAGTAAACATACAGTATGCTGTAATGTCTCACTGAGCGGCAAGGCTGAACTGCTGAACCTCTGAGCTGCCGGCTATGACTCAGGAAAAACAAGACATGGAAACAGAATGCTCTTCCAAAAAAGGAAAATCAGTAGGCAGACGAGAGACGGGGCATCGCCTACTGTATCTTCTAACACTCAGGAATCCTGTGGAACTAAGACCTGCTGCTCTCTAAATGGTGCCAGCTGATGGCCAACTGATACTACACTTAAATACATCCAGAGCAGGCTGACTGTAGCTGGAATAAAAAATGGAAGGGGCGTAAGGCAGCTTTCTAATGGGACTGTGACATATTGAGGTTTGATTTGCGATGGTCACAGCATGTTTCACATGGAGCAGCGAGGCGTTGAAGGTCTTAAAGCCTTATGTTCTTTGCCTTGGTAGGACTTTTGTTGGGACTTGGCTCTCTATAAACAAATGGAATTGTATTTAATTACTCTGAATTAAGATGTGGGTGCTGTGCTAAGCCTGTTGCTTCAAGCAGCTCTAATTATAGTTTTATGTTTAACAAAGCATGACAGGTCACATTGAGGCCTGTCGTTGTTAAAAAGGCCTCCGAATACAACAGCTTACACATTTCAAGGTGTGATGGTGGAGTAAATTGGCCCACAAAGAACAGAGTATGGTGGTGAGCACAAGGGCGCAGGGCAGTGTCTGCTTAATCACGAGCTCAAACTCGATTTGAGGCATAAACATCAATCTGACTCCCTCACTGCCTTTCTTTCATGTCCTCTTATTGAAGTGTGTGTGTGTGTGTGTGTGTGTGTGTGTGTGTGTGTGTGTGTGTGTGTGTGTGTGTGTGTGTGTGTGTGTGCATTTAGGCCTCACCCTGACAGTGTGGGCCTGTCCCAGCCGTAGAGGGTTGGCCAGCTTCACCTGAATCTGAGCACAGTGGAAGGAGCCGAACACGCCCACCACCTCCAGCAGACCGTCGTCCAGCCTGCAGGACGCGACAGGAGAACGGCTGGTGTTCAGCGGGGTAACAAAGAGCACTGGGCAAAGGAGTCGTGCGTATCTCACCGTGTGGGGGGGCAGGGTTCGTCTCCCATACCCTCCCAGAGTCTGCAGCCTCCGCCCCAGTAGCCAATGTTACAAACGATGATGCCCTCCAAACTGGGCAGTGCCACCCGCTCCCCGTCCAGCTCCAGCTGGGGTGGTAACACACATACACAGAGTTAGGACTGATTCATCATTAGCTAGTGAGAAAAGTGGTCATGAGTCCGATTCCACACGAGTGCATAGGTGATCGAGCTCCTTTACCTCGATTCTCTTATCCAGATCCTTACATTCCTGGACTAGACAATCTTTGGTGCCATACAGGAAATAGACAGCCTGAGGGCAGAGGAAGGCAGGCATGACGACAAACCGCGTTTGTTTGAGTAGACACATTCAGGGCCTTCACTCAAGTCCATCTTCTTAAAATTTACATTCCAATGCCAGGACATTTGCATACATGTTTGTCTATTCAAATGCAGCGGTTCTGACCTTGTTGATGATGCGACTGGAGAAGAAAGATGGGGTTTTCTCACGGTGTGCATGGAAGTTTAATGCCATCAGAGCATCAGGCCCCACAGAGAAGTAGTTGTTCATAGACAGAACCTGAGGAGGCATAGCTTTGATATTTAGGTGTGTCAGTGGACAGTTATCATCACATGGGCATGAGTCAGCAAACTCTAAAAAGAAACCTAGCTCACCTTTGGTTTACGAAAGTAGACGCCTTTAGAAGCTACCTGCACTTTCCACCTACAAATTAGAACAAAGGGAAACATAGAAATACAAATGTTGAACATTACTTTTTAAAACACTGCACAAATAACTCATTGATAAATTACAATCTAAACTGGACCAGACTTGTCCCCAAATCAATCACTGGAAGCAGCATCACAGCCCGACCTGTCCATTCTGACGACTTCGGCCTCGAGGACGTTCCGCAGAACTTGTTCCACGGGGATCTCTCCAGCGTAGCCGGCGCCCCAGCCCAAGGTGTTAGAGAGGTCGTTTCCTGTGCCCAGGGGCAGGATGGTCACCCGAGGAATGAACTGGTCTTGGCCCTGACAGGAGTAGTGGAGCAGCAGGTATTTTATTTACAGAAGCAGTGGCAACATCGCAACGCCCATTGTGGAACAGGTGCCTCACCTTTAGCTTCATGGCGTCGATGGCATCCAGCACCCAGCCCACTGTGCCGTCCCCCCCACACACCAGCACGCGGACCCTGCTGGGGGGGAGCAGGGTGCACAGCTGGAGGGCTTTGGAGGGCGTCAGCTCAGAAAGGTCAAACACCTAAAGCAGAAATAATAAGGAAAGACTTGTATGAGTGGAGTTCTGTGCGCAGTACGACTGAGAAGACGAGCAACACACTGACCTGCACAGGGTTGAGGAGGGTCCGAAACTCCCCGAGCAGAGCCTCGCCCATGTTGTTACCACTACGCGTGTTAGCCAGGACCAACACTGGAGTCCAGTCGGCGCCACAGGCAGATGCCAGCTATAAAAATGAGCACATGACAGCAGGAGCGGTTAGAAGAGCTGCATGGACGCTCCGCGGAGCGCACCGACGCCAAACAGCACCTTGCTGTACTCGTCAGGGTGCCGGCGCCGCAGCTTGTTGACGCTGTAGAGGTAGTGAGGAGGGATGATGAGGCTGCGGAACTCGCCCAGGTCACAGCGCTCTGCGTCTGCCAGGCTGTCCATGCAGTCATCGTGCACCGTGGTCTGACACCACACACATCTGGAAGGGACACACACCAATGAGAACCCACGCCCGCAGTGGCGCCTGGCTGTCACTGACCTGGGACCTGTGGTGATGCTACGGGAATCTACGCATGCTATCACTCAAGCACGTCATGTCATTCAGTGTGAGTCGGACGCACGCGCGGACACCTGTCGCGCAACCCCACCTGAAGTCGCACAGCTTGGGCTGGGTGCCGCACTGCTGCCTGCAGACCGCGCAGTAACTGGCGAGGGGGACGTTCCCGCGGACCCAGCGGTGCTCGACGGCGCCGTCGAGGCCGGAGGGCGCCATGATCTCCTTGCACGGCAGGCTGCGGTCGGCGCGGCGCAGGCACTGCTCGTCGGCGCACACGCCGCAGCAGTCGCAGAAGGCGCCGTGCAGGATGTGCTGGGAGCAGACGCAGCAGTAGGTGGGCTTGTTGAACAGGTCCGTGTAGTGCCAGCCGTGCTTGCTCTTGCGGAAGAAATCCTTCATGTGGGTTTTCCGCTTGGAGCGCTGCACGCTGCACCACAGGGTGATGACGACCGGGACGACGACGGCGAGAGAGGTCCAAAACAGCAGAGTCCAGTCCTCGCGGGAGCCGCAGTTGTCCGGCAGCTCGCCCCCTTGCTCGCACATCGCAGCGGCGCCCGCGATGGGTGATGCTAAAGAGCGGAAATCAGTGCGAAGGAGCCGTCGCTGACCGTAGACAGGACATCGGCCACGTTCCTCCTGCTACACGCATGTTTACACGCATCAACAGGAAGCCAGCGACACTTTTACAATAGCGCCCATGTGCAAACGAAGTTACCACGGTGTGATGGCGAACGCACGAGCTAACCCGCTAACCTAGCTTCAGCAGAGAGCACGTAAACGTCAAGATAGATATGTTGGCCAACTGGGTAACGCGCATGCGCCCAAGAGCTTAGCTCTTAGACGTCAGATTTTAGCGGCACGTCAGCCTTACAAGTAAAACTTTCGTTTGACTTAAATACACACAAAAAGACTATCAATGTTTTTTATGGATTTCACAGAGTTATAATAAAAATAACAATATTATTCTCACTAGCTTCAGTTAGATACACCTTTACAATGTCTTGCAGGTCTTTAATGGCTTGGCTAAAGCATTAAACTGCAATAGGCCAGTGTCAGTGTAAATAAATAAAGCTCTAACAAATTCTTAATAATATTATAAATAATTTTATAGTAAGATTAAAACTTTGTGTCGTAAACGCTGAGACCCCAAGTCTAAGACATTTCCGTTATTTTTCGTTTTGCTAATATTTGACCAAACCCGGAAGTATTGATAGTATTCATCTAAACTATTCCAATCATCTTTGTGTTTGACGTGCTGCCTGCTCTTCCACAGGGCGCATGTGCCATGAGCTGCATTGTACAGTACAAGCACATTAAGTGTGACGCACAGTGACGTCAGTATCAAGTCTGCAAGCTATGGAATGCATCAAATCTAAAAACAAATGAGCCATGCGGTGGGTAAATGATTACACATGTCTGGAGAAAAGAATCATCCAATATTTAAGTAATGCATGACTATTGTAACACGAGACAGGATCAGTTTATTTATTATAACAGCAGAGGTCAGTAGTGCTAAGAAGAAAAGAACACACAACTGTCAGCAACCTGTCTACAAGCTGAAAGCTGGCAGGTTGTCACTCGTAGTTATGCAATTTACTTTCTCACTCATATTCAAATTGAAATGCTTTATAAAGTTATAGAAGAAAAAACTGAATGTTTAGCAATAAAGAGTCAATTCTAGTAAACAGATGAACATCACCCATGAGAGCTCTGTTATTAAAAAAAGAAACTGTAATGTCTCCATAAAGTATAATGGGTGCTGTCCTCGTATAAAGGAAGCTCTGGAAGGAGCTTCTCCCTGTGATTCTCAATTTGACTTAATTTCTGACTGTTACCCAAAGTGTAGAATGTAGCATTGTACAGTATTTGCTTCTACTTTACTCTGTGTGTGTATACACACACCTCGCAGCAATGTAACACTTAAAATGCCCCAAAAGACAATTTTGCATAATACTTCTTCTTCTTCTGTCTTGTTGGAACATCCACTCCCCCAGAGGTAGAGCTTGGACTGTCTGTTCGTATCTGAGCCTCAGCTAGTTTAAACTGGTGGACAGTGGGATTAGCTTGGGACAGTTACAGTGCTTGATGTTCTCTCTGCTACACTAGAGGGATTGTTTGTTTCCTGTTCACCAACAAATGGTCCACAGACAATGATGGGCCAATATATTAACTATTTTAAATGAACTCATATTGTGAAAAGAATGGGTGTGAAATAATATTATCTGTGTTATCTCAATATCTATGTCACATAAATATATTATTTTAGGGATAAATAATGTGTGTGTGTGTAAAATATGTTCAACAACAACATTGGCAGGTATGTGACTGTTTGAGGGTGACGTTCAGGAGGAAAGGAGGAGGAGGACGATTTCCCCTCTTCAGCCCCTCTGGATTCCAGTCAGGACCTCAGAGCAGCAGAAGCAGAGACGGGAAGAAGATGAAGAATCTGGTGGGGTTTTTGTTCTGCCTGGTCCTGCTGACCACCTACACTGGTAAGAAACTCTCGAGGATTTACCTAACGAGAACACCTAGGTGTCATAAATAAATCATAAAATAAACTTGAATCAACATCTGTTGGTTCTCTGCACAATTAGGTCAGACAAACAAGAAACACATTAGTAACTAATGACAGTTATGCATTAGGTTAGAATGTTTTTTGTTGTATCACTTTATGTTGACACCAGATTAACTGCAATGCTGTTTCAATATCCTATCATTAAATATGTAATTGCTGCAACAGCTTTTTTTGCAGTGGTTTGTAGAGGTGTAATAATAATGTAATAATGTATATACATTATATCTGTTTTACCATTTATTTTAGTTTTTGCCTCTAAACACTCATTTTTATGCGTTACAAAATAGCTAATAATTAAAAATAACTTATGTGTGTGTGTGCACGCGTGTGTGCGTGCTTGCATGTGTGTGTGTGTGTGTGTGTGTGTGTTTGCGAGCGTGCATGCATGCGTGCGTGCGTATGTGTGTGTGTTTTGCCACGTTGCTGTGAGGAACCCTGTAGCGCCTGCTCTGGCCTGTTGACAGAGCTGGGTTTATTTCCACAGCATAGGAAGGGAGAGTCAGCCTGGCTGCTCACCCGGGTCACGTGCTGCTCGGGTCCAACTCCCCGAGGAGCCAGAAGGATGAATGGGCACTTTGTTACCCTTTACCAAATACCCGGCCTCCTAATTCAGGCAGAGGTTGAGAGGGAGAGGGAGACAGAGAGCCCTTGCTTTCCAGAGGATACTGGGTGCACATGTGTGTGAATGAACAGCCTTAGATGATCCATAGGCCCGTCAGGTCAGCAGCAGATAGTGCTGATAGGTTTCATCATGGCGCTGATGTAGCCGTCAGTGAAAGTACACTAGCCGCTTTGGAACACAACAACTCAGGCAGAGTTGGTTTGTGACTTTCACATTGTTCCTCCCTCAGATGCCAACCCTATCATCAAGGAGAGTTTGGCTAAGCAGCTGCTCCGCAGCAAGAGGCAGAAGCCGGGCCACCCTGATGAGCCAATGAGGGTAAGGTTCAGTCTGAGCATTTCCATCACACTGATCAAATGAAAAAAGGTTAGTGATTCTGACAGTGTAACAGCAGAAGAAAAGACTTTATCTGTGTGAACAGTTAAACCTGCTCATCTAAAGTCTGTTATCAGAGTATATTCACAGGAATGTCCCCTATTATTATTATTATTATTATTATTATTATTATTATTATTATTATTATTATTATTATTATTATTATTATTATTATTATTATTATTATTATTTAAGTATTAAAAACCAGTTTGAAGGAGTTTTTCTGGTAATGCTCAGATTTGGTAAAATACACAACTTTTAGAGGGCTGTTATCAATGGTACAAACAACAGTACATAACGACCTACCATGTCTGTACATGAGTTAACAGTAGCTTTAAAAGGCCTGGAAAATACCTAAAGCTGGCTTTTAACATTACATCTATTCTGTGTCCCTCTATTCAACTCCACTCATCTCTGAACTGGGCTCATCCTGTCACGGTGCAAGGAGATGAATAAATACAGTAGATCTGAGTCAGAGCAGTTTCATTCTGTCTCTGTAAACCCCCATGCAAATGAGGGTTAAGAATGAGTTTTCCTCCTTCTGCACCTTTTCCCAGGAGCATCTGCTCCACATGCAGGCTTTAGATCAGAGGGCCCAGGAGACCAACCTCGAGCACTGGCTCAACCCCCACTGCTACCCTCGCTGTGACAGGAACTACGGATACCCCGTCTAGAGCTGCAAAGGTCCCCTCATGCACAACATCACAGATCCATTTTAATAACAGCACCCCCACCACAATCAGTCAAATATTTACAATGAATCATCAGTAAGATCTTTCTGCCTTTATTTGTTTTATCAGCAGCCCTTCCTAATCATTTTTTTGTTCACATGCTGATATACCACTTTCTCACGTTGTTCTTTTAGTTCTCTTCGTGTTTTTGTGTGTTTTTTTTACTTTGGCACAACAGGAAACCTCTGAAACCAGTAAAGTAGTTTCAGAGCCACCCTTAGGTATATCTTAATGTTCTTTTTGTCTTTTATTGTTTCAGTTTTCATGTTTGAACCAGCTTAAGCCAAAGTGAAACAGGTTGAACAGAATTGACAGATGCTGTGATTATTTTGGTCTTACATCAAACATTTATATTTACAGCAGATTATTATTTTAATTATTATTAAATATACATATGTTTAATTTACAGTCAATTCTTTATGGTAAATTCTGAACATTTCTTTCTTTTCTACAGGGTCAAGAATGACATTATGGACTCATAACATGGACCAGCGACACTCTCTTTGTCTCTTTGACTGTCTTGCTTGCTTGCTTCCTCTAGCTTCTACATTTATTTTCTAAAGATATAAAAATTCCAAAAGTAATGAACGCCTATCTGCCTTATTATCATCATGATCATATTATTATTATAATTATTATTACAGATCTTGCGTTTGTTTTTGTGTTGTTTTGTGTTTCATCGAAGTCACCGTTCAGAAGACAAATGACGAAGACCGTGTTTTCAAGTAATAATATAAATAATAGTAATAATAATAATTTTAAAAAGATAATTAAGAAAGGTTAGATCTAAGAAAAGTTAGATCAATGACTCGTCGTCCTGGTTTTTATGAAGTATGAAAAAAGTTCCCCAGCTCTATGTGGAAATAAACAACAAATTAACACACTTGTTTTCTTTTAATGTGAGAAAGGAATAAAATGAAAAATATTAAGCACAGCCTTGGCCTTTGTCCGTAAAGACGTTTATTTATTTGTTTATTAAGTGACTTTAAATCGACCGTGGCCAACAGAAAGAGCAGAGCTGCAAACACACGCAAAACGAAGCACGGGTGAACGCGGGCCGGACGCGCTTATGTCAATTATGAGGCCTCATACTGCTTCTGTCATGCTTTTATTTGGCCTGTTAAATTGAGAATATTGCTTCCTCAGATTTCGCATAAAACGTTAATGTTGCTGTAAGCGCCACTAAACTAAAGGTTAAAGGAAAAAAATAGATAATTCAATTAGATAAATAAAAATAAGAAACATAAATGAACCAAGGGGGATTTATTAGAAAACATCTTCAAAGAAACTGTCATCATATTACACCAAGGCTTCAGTAAGAATTTCCATGAAAACGTAAAATATATTCTCTGTTAATGTTTCTTAGGAAACAGTTAAAGTGTCCGTGTTGAACGTATTAATTAGGTTAATTAGAGATATTTATGCGAAACAGGCTCGGTCTTTAAAACAGATTATTTCTTAATATCTTTTTTTTTTTTTTAATTCAAAGTGCTCAAGTAACATTTTAAATATTAACCCTCTTGAACTGAACAGGTTATCTTCAGTCGAGTCCATTTAAATTGAACAGGTACAAACTGAATCTTGTATTGAAAATTTTCTTGCCTTTGAAAATATGAAGCTTGGGAACAAACGTGTGAAATAAAAATACATTCTAGTTAGTTGTATTTGCAAAACAGTAAAACTATAAGCTCTGTACACAAACAAGCTGCTGGTGCAAAGGAAACATGCAACATGTTACCCAGTGCAACATATGAACTTCATTTGATTTGGTCAATACATTAAACAAATGTCCAACTTTATAATATATATATATATATATATATAAATATATACACATATGCACAATATGTAATTTGCTTTTATACATTACGCACAAAAAAAGCTCTGCTTAATAATCATGAACTAAGAAAATTTGGGATGAAAAACAATCATCTTTTGTCTTTGAAGAAGCCTTTAGCTGTGCTGCTCTCCTTAATTGTGACCGTCAGGAAGTTGGTGGTGACGTCGGTCACCAGGATCTTTTCCACGTTGCCCAGAGACGGCCTCCACGTCACCTCGTCCGCGTCATCGTCAAACCTCGTCGGAGACGGTCTGTCCAAAAAGTATGGTTTCTCCATCTGGTGCTTGAAGTGCGCGGGTGCCAGGTGGCTGGAGCCATCCTTAGCCATGTGTATGTTTACATCCATCCTGTGAGGGCGCGGGCTGTGGTCCAAGTAGAGCTGCTTATAGGAACTTCCACCGGAGAGCCCCTGGCTGAGCGTGTGGTGATGGTGCTGGTGGCGGTGGTGATGGTGGTGTTTATGGCAGTGGCTGTGGTCCTCTGGGTGTCTCTGGGCAAATTTAACTAGCGTCACGTCTTCAACTCCTTGGAGCGTGGCCAGAGTGTGAGGGCTGTGGCTCAGCTGTTCTTCATCTCTCCTCTTGTGGGGCTCAGAGGCAGTGGAGCCGAAGCGAGGCTTGGGCTTCGGGCCTCTTTTCTTGGGCACCTGCATGAGACTGCCTGGACAGGTTTGGCGTAAGGAAGGCTGCCGGATTTCACACGTAGCGAGTTCTGTCGCCGGAACACGCACACTCTCTCCGCGGTTGACTGTGCTGGGAGGGAAAATTGTGGGAACAACAGCTCTGAGGCCCTCTCTAGCCCTGGGCGTGACAACTGGCTCTGGAGATGGGTAGGTGACACGCATCCCTCGTGCTGCCTCGCTCCTGAACTCATAGGCCTTCCCTTTGACTTTGGCCTGCGCCTTTTACAACAGAAAAAGAAGAGAAGTTTATAATCTAAATAAAAAAATAAAAACACCTAAAGCTTGTGTTTATACATGTTATATGGCTTTTCACTGGTTTTCCGTATACATTTAAAAAGGTAAACCACCAGAGTGATACAGCAAATGGTTCCTCTCTGCTAATTTCCACTGCTGGATTTTTACCAGAAACCCAGTAAAGCATCTACCTCAAGGTGAACTGCGGTCTATTAAGTCACTTTTAAATTCATCTAACTCTTACTGAGATTGATGCACTTTTTACCCCATCAACGTAGAAAACAGGGATATGTTTGGGGCCTTTGGACCAGTTTAATAAACAGCCTTTTCCCGAACGCTCTTTCGCGTGCCGTCGTTACAGCCACATCAACAAAAACACATCCGCTAATAGGCGCACACAATAAATCATGGATCGGATCCTTGCGCGTTTTCAAACACAAACTAAATTTAAACCCGGCTGCGTATTGTGTCGTTGCTAATTTAAAGCCATAGCTGCCACAGAAAAGCTGTAGGCTGATGCTTAGACGCCGCTGGGTGTACCTTGAGCAGGAACGTCTTGGGCTTCGGTCCTCTCTTTTTGGGCCCGTACAGCTCCCGTTCACGCTCCCTGCGGGAAAACACAGCGGCAGACACCCATTTTGAGCGTCACGGGAGCAAAGTGCACCGAGGACAGCGCATATTTATTGGTCGGGTTAACTGGCTCTGCCCGTGAAGGCCACACGTCTTACTTCTGTTCGAAAGCGGCGAACAGGCGGGAGTCCAGAATGTTCTCCTCTGGCTCCCAAGTGCTGTATCTGAGAAGTCAAAACATTGCGTTATATTGAGGAAGCGAGCGCTGACACGCTGTGTGACGGCCGCGGCGCTAGCCTTGAAGCTAAACTCTCCATCGCGCTGTGCGCCTTCGGTTGGAATCCCGACTGCTGAGCTAGCGACAGCCGCAGCCGTGGTTCCGACAGTGGAGGGTACTTACTTTGGTGACCAGCCCTTCCATTTCACCAGGTATTCAATCCGACCCTACACGCCACCAAAACAAACAACATTGACTTCGTTAGCGAGCAGGGCACCATCAGTGTTGGAGTGTTGTGTTGCTGCGCTGCCCTGTAGATCAGAGCGTGTTCCATCTGCGTCCTACCTTCCTTATTCTCCGTTTGATGATAGACTCGGCGGCGAACACTCTTTCCCCGACGGCAGAGAGCTCCATGTTTACTCCGGTGCTACCTACCGTTAGCTCGGTGGACGCTAACGCTAGCAGAGCAGATATTTTTCTCCAGTCCCAGCCACTCTGAATTCCCGACAGACCATAATACTCCTGAACAGAATGGACGTCAGCGCAATTTTTACAGCGTTGCTAAGGAACCGCAGTCGGTGGAATCACTGGAAGGGCACCGATTGGTCGAGCCGTTGCTACGTGCTCGGGTTGCTAAGTCAGGGGAGGAGCGTGCGCGTGTGAATTTTTTTTCAAGGGGGGAATGTTTTTTTTTTCTCCGCGCGTGCGACTGAATCATTTCGCGCAAGTTATGAGATACTTAAAAACGCGCGTGTTATTCTAAATGGCGTACTCACACACTGAAATTTATAAAATACATTTGTGTTTATATGGCAGCGCCAGACGCAAACGAGCAAACAGATTTTTATTTAGTCTATCCAGCATTAAATTTATCAGCTATCGGCGCAAACGCGCGCGCGCCAGGCGTCGTGATGATGATGATTAATGATGAGCTAAAGTGTTTCATGACCCATTCGCTTTGTTTGTTTTGTGTTATGTTTAACAATCTTAATGATTTTTAAAATTATAACATTTCACTTCATCCGAAGGTGGAACAAGAAATCATGTTTTATACTATTCATTTGTCCTTTACTTGGGCTATAGCCCAAGTTATTGCGTTATTGACCCGTTAAATATCAGTTGTTCCTGCTGAAACAAATATGCGGGTTAATTGGGCGGTCAGCTAAAACACTTTAGTGAGGGTGGAACGTAACGAATTACTTAAATTAGCCTTAAAATCCAAGCAGCAAGCAGCAACGAACAGGAAGGCTTTTCATATTTTCCACGTGCTCAATCATTTTTCCTATACTACTATAGGACAACATTATACGTACCTCATTCACACTCTGCCTGATTCATCTATTCATGGAAAGCACAAACTGCGCTGCGTTTCTGTGATATGTTGGTGACGCGACAAAGCCAAGAAATGTGTAAATAAGACAAAACTGTAGCTATAAGCTTTTGTTTGTGGTCTAATTGGTTTGACGCACCTATAAAAAACATTTACATGTGCAGCAATCAATAATTAGAAGGAAAATATAAACTGGGTACAGGATATTTAAATGTGCACAATATTTATATTTTAAAAAATAATATGAATACTGCCTGTGCTGCTGACAACAATTATTATTATTAGTATTTATATTAAATATTTATTACATAACCTGCATATTTCGACAAATATTACAACCAAATTTTAATTATTAAGTTTAACTAATTATTTGTTTTGGTGTATTGGAGAATAAAATATATGTCCTGTTTTGGTAAATTTTGCCAATTTTGTATGTTATTTAATTCATATCTTTACAGCTAGTTACGATAAAAACAAACAATTTGTTCACGTTACCCTGTGTAGATGTTCATGGGATTTACAGCAAATAATGTCTCACATACATTTTTCGTATTTTTAATAAAACTTAATAGGACTTTTATTATTTCTAATGTGTGCTTTTTCAAACAGTCTTCAATCCACTAATCCAATATTAATATGCAATAGCCACAGATTAAATACGTGTGTTATAATTATTTTATTAACTATTATTTCAAATTTATTTTATTATCTACCGACTGTCAAAGCACAGGTCAAATAAGAACAAATTCAAACCCATTAAAATATGCATCATACACAAATCATGGACCTGTCTATTTAATGAGCTTTTTACACTTTAGCAGGAATATAGCATCGCTGTTCGGTCAAACAGTAGTTGACTAACCAAACGAACTTCTGACTTGGAATTAATTTCATATTATCACGTTTATTTGCCATTTTGTCCTCGGTTTGTTGAGAGGAACAAGATGCTGGTCAACGAGAATAAATTATTTTCAGGATGAAACTATATTTAAATCATTAGTTTTTTAGAGAATAAATCTAATTGACTCGATGGATAATTACTTTGTCCAAAGTTTGACACGAGCCGCACACGTTGTCAGGGCAATTTTCTAGAGGCGACGATCATTTCCACCATTAAATAATTATGTCTGGAATTCTCTCGTGCCGAATCTGTTTAAATTAGTGACTGTGCGTGGACGCATGACGAACTGGATCTTCGCCTTAACATGAATGCTGACTGGAAGTTGATGTGATTTGTCTAAACACGTTGCTTCTAGACGGATCCGTTACGATACCTTTCGTTTGCAGGCAAACGAGAGTAAATGCAGCGGATATATCTCCATCCTGATTTACGTTTGAAGACTGGATTCATTCGCAAATAGTCGAGTCACAGGGGGTTCGACTCCTCCATAAGGAAATGTTACCATAAAGAATAAACACTTTTAAATCATTCTGACATTTTTTAAATTTCTTTCTTACTATGCTTAAAAACAATAACTGTCGAGCTATAATAAATAACAGTGCGGCCATTGAAATCCTTTATGGAAATCAATTGTAAAATGGATGCTTTCAGACGTCCACAGTATTTATTTCCCGGTGAGGACGCTGTCTATCTGACCGAAAAGCACATCATGGATTTTAATGTTTCATTTCCCCCTCGTCTTACTTTTCAACGCAAACGCGCTCAGCGGACAGAAAGGAAAAATGGGCGCACCTCAAACTCTGGATGCGATTGGTCTCGGCGCGCCTGCAGTGCAGCACTGCCGCCGCCGTTAAAACACTATTGGTTGGCTTGTATCCGGGCAAGACGCTGGTTCTCCGGGCGCAAAAGCGGCCGCGGTACAAAGATGCCAGCACGGAACGACGTGCAGGGCGAAAGAGGAGAGTGTTACATTTTCTGGTTAAGACCAGTTATTTGCTGCTAGATGCGCTTACGCCAACAATTAATTTGAGCAATTCCTCACTTTTCCGTCTACGGTTGCCATGACCGCCAGACCCCACTCTAAGGGTTCTTTCTCACTCGCACTGATGGGAGTGTGACGGGTCCGTTTGCGGACAGGTGATGTACTTGCAGCAGTTTAACGCAGGTGGCTATTTTCCAGAATCCAGTCCCTCGGATCCCGTCCAGCCGCCACTGGTAACCAGTTCCCAACGCAGCAAACACTGCAGCGGAGACTGGTGCGTTGTGGTTTGATTACAGTGAATAAAACCAACAGTGAAGATGCGCGCGGAGCTCGAATTCTCCAGTTTACTGGACGAACGACACATACCTAGTTTGCACAACAGCGCTGCTGAGGTCGATCCACAGACGATTCAGTGTTTTTACTGTAGCCGCTGCGTCATGTGTGCGGTGTTTATATCACTGGATGGATCTTATTGATCCCAGCAGGATGAAGCTGTCACAGTCGGGACCATGTCTCCAGTCCCAACTGTTTCCAACTATTTTCGTGTCTTATTCACTGGTCTGTTATTATTGTCCAAGCTGATGCGCGCAGCTATTTGGGTCTGAAATGAGCAAAGGAGGACAAAGTTCAGTCGGTTCACTTTTTAATGCACAATAGTTTTCATACCCTTCAGGGGTTCTGTAGCTCACCGCCTCACAGATTAACAGCTCTTCATTGTTCCTGCAGCATACTGTAAGTTCGTACCTGGAGGACAAGGTGCCCTCTGAATATGTATTAATGTACAAATACAGGTTTATTCCACAATAGTCAGGCAATAGTAGTCGTGGCATATATCCAGTGTGTGCTGGCAGTTAAAGGAGGAGGAGCGCGATCACCGAGAACGTTTTGGTGTCATTGCACGGTTCCAGTTCTGGTTTTATATAATGAATTACATAAGCAGTTGGATAAGGACTTCCGACAGGTTTTACTTTCGCGCAATTACACAAATACTATCACGTGATACTTTGAGGAACCAAAGTTAGTCTGAAATACCGCGGGGAATTTATAGTCGAGTGGCAGTTTGTTACATGTTTGAAACCAGCGTTTCTAAAGAGAAGATGCTGTAAGAGGCGGCGGCCATTTTCTGTCGTTACTCAGCTGACTGGTTTCTGCAGCGCACAGAAATAATAACCTGCCAGCAATAAGCGAACCTGCCGGTCAAGCAAAATAAGTAGTCACATGCTACACGAAGATTTATCCAGGAAGCGCCCGACAGGAGCACAGAGCAGCTATAAACCACATACAGCCTGCTTCTGTTTCTAAATATAGAGGCTGTGGACTATATTTAACATGGGACCAACTTATCCTTACATTTACCGCAAGAAGCATGGTTCAAACACACACACACACACACACACACACACACACACACACACACACACACACACACACACACACACACACACACACACACACAGGAGGCCTGATCATCGGAACCACAGGCCCAACACGTGGCTGCACCGTTAGATGATGCCCATCTGAAAATAAACTGACGGAGCCGTTTTAATCCTGACGCCCCGCAGCCACAAATAGAGTGAGGCACAAATTTACACAAAGTAACGCTTTACTGTTTAAGAGCTTTGGCTTCTCCTGAGTAAACAAAGCTGGCGCACACGTCTGTAAATCACTTGCAAACAATTTTATTATTGCAAAATGCATCATAGGAAGTCTTCAGTTTTTAGTCTGCACACATACACACCGTGAACGAACCTGTTCCCTACGACCTTAGACCACAGGGAGCCCACTGGCATCAGTAAGGACACAAGGGAACACATCTGAATGAATAAACTAATCGGCTTCCAAAGCTACTTTGAATATGACACAGAGTCCATGTATTTTCTTACAGCATTTAGTGTCACAGAATGTGAAATGGTGGAAGCACCAGCTGGTGGTTTTAATTGGTTGGATCACATAAAGGTTTGTAACTGATATAATCAATGACAATTAAACAAAATCACTTTCTGGATCTAATAACGAAAGAAACAAATCTTGTCACCTGACACATCTTCTTGGTACAGAAAGGTCTCTCTCACACACACACACACACACACACACACACACACACACACACACACACGGTAATTAAAATTTAAGTTAATAGAAATTCTCTCCCTTACAAAAACGTCTTATAGCTTTTTGTAACGTTATCTGAGACGGTTGAGTGTAGACAAGTCAGACAACATCCATAAAAAAGAAAGGAGTATTTACACAAGTGCATCTTGAGTTAAAGTCTGATTTCGTTTTCCCACTAAGTTTTAAAAAGTTGCTCAAATACGATACTGTGTGTGTTAAAACCTCCAGAAATAACAACAGCCAGAGCTCATAAAAAGAAATATGCAAATAACCCAATAAATGATTCATTTTTTCTCAGCTTTACAAAATCAAAGCATTAAGGTTTCATACATTATACATTCAAGCATCTAAAAATACAAATATATCTTATGTGCATTTTTACAGGTCTGCTACACTGTGACGTATTCCTTGAAGGTAACAGTGAGGCAGTTGGTGGTGATGTCCGTGATAATGATATTTCCAAGGAAAGGCTGAAAGGAGGGAAAGGTCTCTTCCTTCTTTGCGCTGCTGGAATCAGACACAGCGTCAGAGCTGACCTTCTCTGGACTGTTTTGAGCCTCCGTTTGAGGCTTTGTGTCTGATTCTGCATGTGTCTTAGGCTGGTCCATACATGCCAGCGCGTGCGTCTCGGCTTGTGCTCCGGTCTCTGCGTAGTCTCCAGCTTTAGGCCTGGCCTTGATCATGCTCAGGTCCATGGGTTCCTCCTGGTCCGCGTAGCCACAGTCCTGCAGTCCGCTTTGGTCGCTGAGGCTTTGGGACGACGACACGCTGTTGACGCTCGTACAGTTCAGCCTCTTGCTACTCCCGTGTTCCTCCGTGTCTGTGAGGTGTCGCTTTAGTCCCTGAAATCCACCTTGGTTTCCTCTTTTGTCCACTGCAGAGGAAACTCCCCCTCCCATGGGCAGGGAGAGCAGATTAGGCTTGGTTGTCAGCTGTAAAGGCTGATCCGCTGCAAGTTGCCCCTGACCCCTGACCTCAATGTGTTTATCCCGTTCCATCATAGCCGGCTGTATTTTGGGGGACTGTTGCTTTTCTTTGGGGCAATCTCCATTAAATCCAGAACTGGGAACACTTGGTTTGTCTTTGGGGTGGTTTTTTGCAAATCCATTCATGAGCCCGAGCTTCTTGACGAGCTTCATCTTTTCAAGATGTCTCTCTGTGCTGTGATCGACCCCCTGCTGAGCCTTCTCTGTTTCAGAGTCACCGTTTTTAGCCTTAGCCGCCTGCATCCCTTTGTCCATATACTTGCTCATGACAATAACAATCCGTCCGTTCTTGTTTTTGTTCTTTACGATCTTTAGTTTGCTGCTGCTGACACCGTTGGACTGTGGTGAATCATCCTCTTTAGGCTTTTCCTTCTCCTGCTCCTTGTGTCCATTTAATCCAGCTGAAATCGTCTTCATGGTGATGTCCTTCACTTTGGTAAGGCACCCCGATTCCTTGTCCCGAACCCACTTCTGCTGCAGCACCGGAGGCAGGTTGTACCCTTTGTTGGCCAATTCTGGAGCGTGGACCTCTCTGGGCTTTGCAAACATGGGCTCTTGCACCTTGAGGTCGGGCTGGTAGTGGTGATGCTTCTTGCTATTGAGTTGATAGTAGAACTTCTTTCCATTGCTGGGCTGCTCCGCTTCGCGCTCCCTGCACAGCGGCTGGTACTGGTGGTGTTTCTTGCTGTTCAGCTGATACTGCTGCGTCTGTGGGTGGAACATCTGGACGGGGCTGCTCTTCTGACGGCTGTCCTCCTCGAGGGATGCTTCGTGAAGATCAGCCAGAATGCTGGATCTCCGGGCAAATGAAGGGACCTGTGAAAAAAAGAGGTGCCTTTTAAAATAGACTGTTACATAATAAATGATAAGATTTCTTCTTCTTCTGAAATAAAGGGGCATCCCTCTGGGCAGGGAATTTGATTAATAGCACAACCTCTTTGTCTGTGCCAGGATACAAAAAGGTTCATTGGTTCATTGAGGCCCATGAGTTGCCTGAAACCTGGGCTGTGAATGTTTGAAGGGGCCTGAACGACCAGAACGTTCACTCCACGGGCCGTGGCCCATGTTCACACAGCCCTCCCACAGGCCGCGCCAGCATGGTGACATCTCAAAGTGTCTCCTGTGGCTGTGACCTCAGCTCACAGGAATGTGACTGGCTGCTTTGTGTCCTGTCATTGACTTTGTCCCATTTGTTGCCATCACTGTGCTCCTGAGAGGATCAAAAACACGCCTCGGAGGGCTTCCCCTGACCTTTGGGACGGGTGATTAACACGCTACACGTGCAGGTCACAGTCATTTCACTGTACTGTCCCTAAAAAGTCCCTGTGGGGTGAACATCTTAGCACAAAGAAGCTGCCACTGTTCATTTTTCATTTTCATGACTGCTCATCATGGGGAAACTACTCAGCCTGTGAAAACAGTCACAGGGTTTTGTACAGTCTGACCGAATAACCCCTAATGACTCCAAAGCTTGACGCATCCAAACCATGTCTCTTGTCTCCAAGCAGTTCCCCCTTATGTCACTTTAGTTATTGTTCTCAAGTTACAGTACAGAAATTTATTCTAAGAGTGTCCTTATCTTCTTACCTGAACTAAAAGGTGTTTGGGCTTTGGTCCTCTCTTACGATATCCCATCAGCTGCTCCTGACGTTCTCTGTGGAGGAAGGGAAGAGCAGCCAATCAATGAAACCATCTCACAGGGATGAGTCGCCGTTGCCTGGCAACACTATGTCACGGGCGTTCTCCTAAGGCTCAAAAGGAAAACACTGATACTGTGTTACAGGTTGGAGTTACACCACACCTGAAGGAGCACTTGTGCCATTTTATTCCCATTTCCATTGCTGCACCTTTCTTTACAAGCAGTGACTGTAAAGACGATGCGTCTGTCTCCGTCGGTAACAATCATTGTCCTTTAAAGTGTGAGGAAGCCAAAGGCTGGTCCCTCTCTGACTTTGCGCTGCCTTCCTCATTCACCATACAAGTCTGTCTCAGGCAGTAACTCAATACCGCAGACAGGAGTGATGTCAGTCCCCTCCCCCACCCTCCTCCCTCACATCTAATTACAATGACGACTCAGTGTATTTTCATAGCCTGGCATTCAGACGATTTGGCTCCCCGAAGAGACACGCAATTAGTTTCAATAAAATCTCCTCTTTGGAGAGAGAGAGAGTGATTGCAAAAACAGACGCAGAGTGATGGCAGTGTTTCGCTTCACGGCGTGACCTGTGCATGTAAGCAAAGGCTGAACGGGAAGCAGAGAAAAGCCAGTGACAGGTTAACACACCACGCGTTTAAGAAACTCACTCCCAGCGGAGTCTGGTCAGTCACTCAACAGGCTATTAGCAGTTAGCTGGGCAGCTAATGTCACCCTGCACACAGGGGCCTTTACTGACTAAAGCCTCTCTGTTTGAACAATGTTGGAACAATTACTTAGACACAGTTTAGTTAGATTTAGATTACTTACTGTTCATTTCCTCTCAACAATCAGCGGCAGAAGGCTGAGTGCTGGTAAAACAGACTGTGCTCACCTTAATTCAAGCATAGCTTTGTGACATCACACCTGGTGCAGAAGCCAATTATAATCCCAGTGTAATGGTGCACATGAGTAAACTCTGGAAAAAGCCCAACCAGTCACATGGAACGTTTGTTTTGGGAGGTTTAACATTTTTCAATTTCAATATATTTATTTAATATCACATATACATTCAACAATTATTTATATTACATTAAAAAAACTATGCTTGAATTTCACCGCTGGTTTATTAGCTTGTGTAATTAGTTGCCATGTTTTTGTGAAAGCTGGTAACTCCTGAACAGATGACCTGATGCCGACACTGAAATAACAATCAGTTGTCTGAAAGTACACAAACAGTCAGTTTGTTCCGGTTTCCCCGATTCCCAAACCTGAGCCTCTGATGACACCGGTGTTAGGCCTAATCCAAACCCCTCAGGCACCGGGTTTCTGCCCCTTTGACTGACACACTGAGTGTTTGAGCAGTATATTATCATCACAGGATTATTCGTGACAAGTCTCTAGGTTGCATAGTTCCTGAATACAAACACAGGAAGTTCCTGTTTTGTACATGTGGATGAGTGACAGACAATCCACAAGAACTGGAAAGGTAGGAAACGTTGACACTAAGCCTGTATATTCATTTTATTTAGGCCCCTGTGCTTACCTGTCTTGGAAAGCGTCCAGCAGTCTCGGGTCCAGTATGTTTTCTTCTGGTTCCCATGTGTTGTATCTATTCAAAGAGAAGAATGTGAAGAGTGGGCACACAATAGCATGACAAAGGTGGGTGGGTGAGCAATAAGCGCTGACTGAGGAGAGCAGGTGATCTTCACCGCACCAGTGTTTAGCTTTTCGTGTTGTGAATGAGCGCTGCGTGTGTAGACGACAACCTGAGACATTCCGTCCAGATCCACGTGTAATAAATCATGAGTAACTTTTACGCACGGGTGTAGCCCGTCCAGCCTCCCCGCTGCTGTACATGCACGTTCTTCAGCGCAGACGTCTCCCCGTTTACTTGGCGTGGAGGGGGGGTTGCATGCACCGTGGGTCTACATCCATCATAGAGGCTAGCGCGTTAACCGACCGAAGCAAAAACGCGCAACCGCCCTTACTGAACTTACTGTGCGCACGCTCGCGGCAGATGCGCACATGCGCGCGCACGCACGCCTCTGTTTTGAAGGGTGTATAATAATTGAGGAGACTGCTGCGAATACTAAGACAATACTTACTTTGGAGACCATCCTCGCCACTTGACCAGATATTCGAACCTCCCCTGTGAACGGAGACCATTAGCGTAACGTTACTTTACGCAGCAAATTGCGCTGACGTGTTACAAATATACGAGATAAACAAACAAGCCGTTATTCTGACACATAGAAGAAAAGCTCTAGCGGAGTGGTGAATTTGTGTGAAAATGTCCTTCTATCCCTGGGACCAACCTTCCTGCTGCGCTTCTTCTCGATGCTCTCTACAGCAAAGACGTGTTCTCCAGCGGCGGGTAGCTCCATTTTCCGATGCAAGAGAAGCGGCTCCTGCGTTTCTTTCTCTCTCCCTCTCTGTCTTTTGGTATCCGACACCTTACCCCCGCTCTCAGTCCGTTTTTCCTCCCGCTGCTATGATGTGAAACACAAGCGTGCCCCCACCTCCTCCTCCTCCTGTTTTCACTGCGCCTCTTCCCTCGCTTTGCCCCTCGGAGAGTCGTTCTGCAGGCGAGTCGGGTCTGCAGCCAGAAAAGACTTCATGCAAATAGCCGGTGGTGTGACGTCAGGCGAGGGGGAGGGAACAGGGGGAGGGAGTTGTACGTGTGCTGCATTTAGGGCAGTCGGAAATGAATGAATCACGACTTAAGTTGTGCATGAAAAATGTCAAGAAGCCTCAATGACATTAGGTAGTAAAATAAACATTGTATGACAACAAAGGCACACTGTTGTGCTATTTCAATTACATCGTCAATTACAATTAACAGTTAACAGTCAAGCTAAATTGATGTTTTTTTGGTGGTATGCTTCACAGGTCGCACCGACTCTTTGTTTGATGTGTAACTCATTACATTTTATTATTGGCTATTTCTCTGAAGACAACATCTCACTGTAGCTGTATGGTGTATAGGTGAGAATGTGTAATAGTGTGAAATCTGCTGGTGTTGCCACTGACGGTACAGGAATTAGTATCACACGGTACTATACAAGTAACAAATATCCAAATACTTAACCTGACCAACCGAAACCAAGTCAATTTCAAACGATTTCAATGTGTGTCGGGTAACGCATTGAAATTGCGGTACAAATTCCGAGCTGGATTCAATCCTTGAACGTAACACCTCTACCTCCCTTGTCACTGGATGTGAAGCGAACTGCAAGAGGGTGCTGTGAAAAAAAAGAGCGAGCGATTCTCAAGCTACGATGGCTTGAATGTGCTCATCGCCAACTTGTGTTCAGCAGCTCGTCAAAGGCCAGTGGCTTATTGTGTTTTCTCAGTAACTGGGATCGTCACAGATCATCTTCCGCGCCCCCGGTGCTGCTGACAGAGAAACCCGAAATGCGTTTATGACGGAAGACCACGATCACCTACAGTATATGGCGTCATAAGCCAGTCCATATTAAAAATGTTCGGATTCGCCCACCTACAAACCCATAAAAGGCCCAGCACCGTCAGGCCCACAGCGTCTTTGACACAGACTTATTACCGCCACCATAACGAGGCCGCGTCTTTCACAGGGAATCCCGCAGAAATAGGAAAACAAATTCCCATCCGCGCTCGCGTACAGCTGGATAGAGCCGCCTCTGTACGAGTAACGCGGCGTGAATCAACGCCTGTGTCGAGCTGAATTGCAGACAGGCACAGGCCACTGTTCTGCGAATTACAATGAATGGATTTCCATTCCCTCGCTAAGTCAAGGTCACACAAAGAGATGACATTTCAGATGGCACCGTGTCGGGATTTTCTGGTGGATTTCCACGGTCTTAACTGCTACCCCCCTAGTTTGACGATGTAGGTCACCGTCTATAGCGGGTTATTTCTGCCGGGTCCTTGACGAGAACCTGGGCTGATGAGACGCACAGACCTCCTTATACCAAGGCTGGAGTTTTAATGGTTTCCAAGGTTACACCTGTGGTTTCACTTGGACAGAATACGATTAGGAACCATTTAACACCCGCTGGCTCATATAGCCCTCACCCTGTTTAATGTTATTCGTTATACTTGCAAACTATCCAGGGACACATATTCGATACACTAATTTCGAATACAAGCATGAAAAGCGCTAAACGCCTTTGTGGATCTCGGTACATTGTTCCGGACGGTCGGGCCAAATAAAATTCAGCAGTTAAAGCGTTAAAGCGCAGGGCTCCTGAGGCTGCGGCGCCGGCCTATTGCAGACAGGCACAGCCGCCTTTCCTTATAAGGCAACGGCGGCAAGAAAACGGCGGCGAGAAAACAAGAACCGTCCAAAGCGGCGCATTCACGCCTGTTTGCGCTAAATATGGTTTCACCGGCGCACCGACTGTCGCCACACGCGTTCACTGGTTTGCTTTCCGTGACACCGTGAAGCTCGCGCGCAGCCCGCAGCCAGCAGCAACAGCAGCAGCCCATGCGCGTGCACAAGGACACATCCAATTCAACTGCGTCATTTTTAAATTAAGGCAGGAACAGAAACTGGGATGTTGGTTAGAAACAGTGAAAGGTGTCATTGTCAAGAAATACCGGTCAAACTGTCACCTGTCCGCTCGCCGCCGCCAAGCCGATGGCGTCTCACTCAGGCGTGGACGCCATTTGGGCTCTAGCATAAATTACATTTAAGCACAACTGTTGTTGGTGCCAAAGGGTTATGCAGCTTACACAACGGTCACGCGACTGTATTGTGTACAGCTTTGGACCATGGCACGTGCTCCAGGGGCGGATGGAATGTGATGCCGCACGTGCGCGTCTTGTTAATGGTACTGTGAGCACGAAAAAAAAACTTCACCTGTGCCGCACCGGGCAGAAACCCCGCTCACCACCCACACTGAGAGCTCTGTACAAAACAGTGGACATTCAGCTGGTTCCAACGCTGCGCAGTTAGTCATATTTATAATTAGTTTAGTGATATATGAATGGAATAAAGCAGCGCGTGAAGAGACAATAAAACAGAAACAGATCTAATATCGCTTCGCGTCAACTGGCGAACAGCAGCGCATTCCTTTATTCACTCCGCATTAATTCCAGCATACATGCTTCAGTCTGACCACCCGTGATCCACTTCACAGGGTCCATCTTTTTATTAGCGAGCATTAAATTGTGTTTGCGGGAGGAACGCGCGGGACAGGTGCGTGATGCCACACTGCGCGTCTCACTTTGCGGACATATAAAGGAGTTTCCACTCAACGTAACGCATGCGAAATTCGCAGGAAAGCACAGAGAACTGACCTTATGATTGTTTTGCCATCAATACACAAATCTCGGGATGTTTTTAATGAAAAAAACATTATACAGGAATTTAGTGGAATTATGAAGCTATACTTAACGTAATGTATATATATGCAAGTTTTATTAATTTAAAGTGGAACTTCTTACTTAATACTTTCACAATTCTTTTATATCAGGGTTATATAGTTGAATGAATAAATGAATCTTAAAGGTTAAAGATTAATTAAGTCAAACCCACAGACTCTTCAAATTAAACCAAGTTACTGTCAGCAGCTCTGCATGTCTCTTTCCACTGAGTTTTCAGCAGCTGCATCACTACGTACAAATTATTTCTCATTTAAACTTTATTCTTACCTGTCTTTGGTATTTGGTTGGCGTTATTTAAGTATAGTTATTGTAAATTATGTGTCTTAGTTCACTCTTAGGTCATTCAGGTACCCATGCGAACGGTATTGTATTACAATGTCATATAACGAGAGTAGAAGAAAAGTGGTGGTGGCAAGAAAAATGAAGCACATAATAAAAAATGAAGTATGAAGTATTTGAGTGAGTTTACCAAAGAGGGTTTGAGCTGGAAAAATACTACAAACAAAGAGGAAACAAAAATCCTCAGCAGTGAAATAATAAGTCTGCAGAAGGGGATTTTTTTACAGTGAGGAGGAGCAACAGGCCCAGATTACTGAGCGGTTCATGGTTGTAGAAAGTCCTGCTCTGTCTGATTAAGGTGGAAGAGAGGACGTGCCTGACCACATGTAGCTCAAATGACAGCGAAAAGCGATGTGTCACGACCCAAGGTACAGTGGAGAAGATGTGATTAATAACAGTGAAGAATGGCGCAGCAGACAATCAATGGGAAAGTTCCAATCAGTGTCGGAAACTCCCTGTAAAGACCTGGAAAGGACCAGTATCGTCAAAGACTCACTGAAGAGTTAACTGAACTGAGAGGCACATGATACAAAAAAGGAACCAATAAGAAATAGTTTGTTTTATGTATTTATTTGTATTTTAGGTTTGTTCATTTATTTGTATTTTTGTTTGTTTGTTTGTTTGTTTCTGTCATCCTTCCTTCCTTCCTTCCTTCCTTCCTTCCTTCCTTCCTTCCTTCCTTCCTTCCTTCCTTCCTTCCTTCCTTCCTTCCTTCCTTCCTTCATTCTGGGTTGTCAACAGTCACAGATGAGCAACCCAAACCCTGTTTGCTTTTTTTTTACACACAAAGCTCAAACAAGTGAGTCATCACTGCATTACAGGTCGCATTTAACCCAAAAACATAAATATATATACTGTATATATATGTTTATTACTTGGTGACATTTGTAAAGCTGTTTTAAATCAGCATTGGATATTATTTATAAAGTAGATATTCATTTGTCACTGTGCCTATGTGTCATGAACACATCCCTCTAACATCTCCATGTCTATCTTTGGGGGAATGATAAAGAGTAAATGTGATCTTTGGACCTGCCTCCACACAATATGATTTCCTCCTGTGCGCTGACTAATGTTCTCAACTGGCTGAGGTGACAGCATTAGTTCTTTGGCTTTCATGAACTCATGAACCGCCATCATGTCCTCCTCTGAATAGAACTGATTAGCTAGAAAGAGAAACACAATAAATCAACAGGATGTGAACATAGAATGTGCGCATGACTCATGGGTGAAATGAGTCTCACGTAACCCCCCCCCCCCCCCTCCTCACCATCACCACACACACACACACACACACATACCCACGTCACGGCACAGGCTGCTGGCTTCTCCTCTCCTCTGCAGTGGAGTGAGCCCAGGGGGGAAGATGTGTCCTGGCGTCACTGTGACTCAGACTCCTCTTAGATGTGTAATTGATGAAGATGCGTGTTTTGCGTTTGAATGTACGTCAGAGGGAGCAGCCTCAATGACTGACCGCTGAGCTCGGTGACTCATGCCGGAAAAGTCAACATAATGGATCACTGGCTGATGGTGACGTGGGTCCAGTCTCCCTCAAACGTAATGGCCACATTGTTAAGCCTTTGAGATTCCCAGTGACATTTGGTCTGACTCACCTGTAATATGAATGTGAATATTAATGGAAATAAAGGTGGGCAACAACAGGTGGAGGCACGTACCTCCCTGTGCCTCCAATGATGACAGGAAATAAGCATAAGGATGCATGTATGTGATGTCACGTTGGCTGGAGTGGATCGACCACAGCAGCCGAGGAGGAGCCAGAGGCAGAGACACACGTGGCTTTATTTGGTGGTGAGGTCAAGAGGTCAAGAGGGGAGTACACACACACGCACGCACGCACGCACGCACGCACGCACGCACGCACGCACGCACGCACGCACGCACGCACGCACGCACGCACGCACGCACAAATTGGAATCTTTTATTTGAGCGTCAGTAAAGAGGTAAAAGATTATCTAACAAAGTTCTAAATGAAAATCTTTATATTTATATTCTGTAAAATTCCATTATTCATCATCATTTCAATTCATCCTTTAATTAAATGTGATATGAAAAAAGAAGACTCACAGCTGAGAAACTTTGTAGGAAAAATGGAAAAATCCTGAAGAAAAGGAAATCCAAACTCACTAAAGAGTTTAAGATAAAGAAGTTTAAATAAAAATAGAAGAAAAATGGATTCTAGGTGAGGTATAGGAAGCAGGCAGAAACAAAAAAACATGTTTTAAAAAGAAAAATGATGAACATTAAATACAACAATAAAAACTGTCATGCCAAAAGGTTTGGGAAGATTAATAACAACTATAATACTTTTATTTTCTTGGGGAAAGGCAGTGGTTTCATGGAGCTCTAATAAATACATCATATTTGATCAGTACAGTGTCATTTCGTTTAGGAAACAACCTTAAAACCTAAGATGGTTGATGGAAGTACTGATGTTTAAGATGCTTTTAAGAATCAAGGCTCTTCATAGCGTTGATGTAAATTGTAACGTCAGCTTGACATTGTTGTCCTATGATCCTCATTCATTGATGATGATGCTTCTTTATTTAGGGCACCGTAATGTTAGATTCAAGTATTGTGTCACAGCAGTAATTCGAACCTGTCTAACTTAAAGGAGGCTGTCGCAAAGGAAACAAGGCCAAAATATCCAGATATTAGACATTTATACCTCAGGCTCTGAAAACCTTGGAGCCTTGCATCTGTGGCATAAGCCCAAAAAAGTCTGCAAATCTGCACTTTGAGACTTAAAAGTGAATGAAACAAATGGCAGCCAGTGTGTTTGTCTCACTTCAGGCTGAAAGCTCGCCTAAGAGAAACCTTGATGCCGGCCACATGGGAGGAAGCTGATGTGGAAGCGGCCTCCTTCCAGGCTCCTCTGGCAGGAGCTGCTGGTGAGACAGCTGGAAGCCAGAGCTACTGTGCAGGCGGATGACGCTCCAGACTGGAGATAATGGCAGGGAAACGCTGTGTGGAGGCGGAGGAGGAGGAGAAGGAGGCGGAGGACCATCTCCCTCAGCCCTAAAGACACAGCCTCATCCCGATGAATCAATCCAGGGTGGCAGCGAGAGGCGTACGGGTGTCTGGTGGGCTTCGGCAGAGAGGAGGGGCTGGAAAGAGAAAACACCAAAAGCGAGAGTAGATTTCTCAATTATTGGCTTGTGCTTATTTGTGGGTGCGTGTGTGATCATGCGGTGTAAATGTTAAGGGCGGCCTGCAGCCACGCTGACAGTGCACTGCAGGGGGTGATTAAAGCGGTGCCATCCATCTCACGGGCCGACTCCAGCAGCAGCAGCACCGGTGGTGGAGGCAGAGAGGGGGTCTGTTTGGAAGACACGACGGAAAGGAGGAGGGGGGGGATTACTAGCCAGCGCTGATTAGCTGGCAGCTTAACGACACGCTGTGTTTTCCATCTCATCGTCAGGACATGACCCGAGGCTGACTGAGGGGAAATGAAACGGTATTTTTGATTATTTGTAGAGAGAAAGTGCTGGTAGACGGGACATGAATATTCAATTCAGGCAATTACAAGACACCCTACTTGGGTAAGAAGCGATTTCATACTGAATATTTGATATTTCTTCAGGTTTCCATGTTAAGTTGCTGCTTTAGGCTTCATAAGGACACTGTTTAAAAACGTTTTATATCTTTTTAAATCAGACACACGAAAGGATTCCCTCCAAACATTTTGTTGAGCCAGTGCTGTTCTTGTGAAGATGAATGCGGTCGCAGCCCGGCGCTGACTTAGGAGGATGAATGGCAGCCACCTCTCTGCGTTTTCTGGCTCATTGCTTCGGAATGATTCTCCGAGTGTCATTGTCGCCGGGAGAAGGGGGAGGATCTTTATCTTTTTCCTCCCTCTCTGTCTTTTCTCTCTCATCCCTGCTCTCTGCCAGACCCCTCTCTCTCTCTCTCTCTCTCTCTGTCTCCTCCTCATATCAAGTCCCCACGTCACCGCTTCCCCAGAGTGGGGGATGGGAGAGAGGGAGGAGGGGAGGGAGGCTGCTCGATTGCATGTGGAGGCACTTCGCTGCTGCAAACCTTCACCTGCTGGGTGATGAAACCAGGAGGAGAAAGCTCAAGTCTGCGTGTGTTTGATCTGCATCTGTAGCGTCTGCTAAAACCTGCTCATCAGTTACTGTTGCTATGACAACAAACTTGAATTTGTTGGTGAGAAGTATTGATTTTGCTTGATCAGCTTCGATCCAGTTATGGCAGACGTTCCAACATTTAGTGCCCTACTCACACCTCTGTTAGCGCCATGATCCAGATGTTTCCATGACATACGTCTAGGAGCCACGATTAAATGTAGTCTGTGTTGCTGTGTTCTATTTTCAGAATGACGTAAGTGTAGCAGTTTTACATAAAGGCCACACAGCACACATCCAAACGTCTATGCCTGTTGTTATTGCACCAGGTCAAACCAGGTGCTTTATTAGTAGAGGGGAACCAATACTCAGTGGGTCTACAGCCAAGAACAGCAGACATCAGTGATTGGAGACTGGATTATCTGGACTAAAGCAGGCAGCGTTGTTGAAGATGAAAATCAGGATGGCATTCAACAATAAATTATAACTTATACTCATTAGCTCAGTAAAACGTCAAGCTAATGAAGACTAATGTCAGCTTCAAATCAGTCAAAACATCATCATTTACTAATTCACAGATTTTTACTCAAGAAAATATTTATTTAATTTATACAGAAAATACATTTATAGCACAGATAAGTGGGCAGATATTCCTATTTTGTGTTAACATAATCATATTACCATATTTTTCAGGCTCTCAGGTTTGTGTCGATCCATGATGCGTCCCCCTATTCTGTGAGTTTTAGCCAACTCTGGTGCAAAGGGTTCATAAAACATTTCAATTAACACGTAGTACTAA